>NW_008237239.1:18613235-18639763 GCF_000691975.1 Corvus brachyrhynchos | reverse complement strand
TCCTGCTGACAAGGAGGTTTTGAAGCCAAAATTTTATGGAGTCTTATCTTGTTTTGGAACAATTCTCAAAGTGAACCTGATAGAATTTATTATGCATCCTAAAAGTACGACCAAAAATGAAATAACACTGTAAAAGAATCTGCCTATTTCTGTATATTAAAACATGTGCAACAGGGAGTTGAGATGAATAGTTGTGCCTTACATGTGAGGGGAGAAGAGGCCAGAGGAGATACGACCACAGACAGCTGAAGTGACACTGCCTAAATTCACACCAATTCCCTGTCTGGACAGGAAAATAATGAGAAAAAGGAAAGAAAAGATAAAGTGAAAAACTGGCAGTAAGTAACATTCTCAATCCCCCAGTGCCAGTGAGGAACAGAGCTGAAAATAGGATGCCCAGGCACCCTGATTTGCACACCAATCCCCAACACCTCCAGCTTGGCAAACTTGCAGAAGGGTTCTAACTCATCAGTATTGCTGGTTACCTTTTTAACCCAAAGCAAGGCATGTAGCTACATGTTATTCCTATATTCAGAAAGCCAATCTACCAAGAGATAAACAGGACTCTTGGATAAACTCTCCCCAGTGAATTTTGCCGCATATTAAATAGCCTGTGTTGCAAAAGCAGTCCACCAGTGAGCATAACACATAAACCACCCAAGGCATGGCACTTGCATGTGAAACAAAGGGAAGGGGAGACCTCAAAGAAAGCACTTAAGAAAGGTATAATGCTTGGCATGTATAGATCATTACAAGGCAGGTGGCCTTCCTCCAGAAACTGGGAAACAAGGACATGAGAAATACTCCAGCAATGAAAGGTTGCCAAGCAGATAATAGATTGGTAGGTGGGCATTGTAGCTCTTGCACCACTGGGTTCAAAGCAAGCCTGTTCTGGCCTTGCATCTCTCATGTGACTTTATTTAGATAACAATATTTTAGTTTTAAGCTCCATTGAACATTATGTATATTTTGGGTACTGAATGTTTATAATTAACTGTGTTTATACACTACTGCATTTAAAAAGATGTGGCATAAAGATCAGAGAACTGAAATAATTTGATTCATACAACATAGCCTGGATTTTGTATCTCAGGTCTCAAATACTCAAAATGGTACCAGTGTTTCACAGCCAACTCAGACAGAAAATGTGTTTGTGTAAAATATATTTTACTGGATTCTCCAAACCAGCAGCTGCAGTAAAATTATAGTATAACTGACAAAACATCCATAAATGTGATTAGAATTGAGCTTTTTATATCACAGCAAAAGACAGTAAAAGCCAGTTAATAAACAGCTAATTATTACATTTAACCCAGCGAGTAATTCAGGTGATCTATCTTTCAATCTTGATATTGTCCATCTATACACCACTATAGATTTGCAGATACTTTGTCATCAAATGTGCTAACAAAACAGTTTTTACTGGGCACCTTGTCAAAGGCAATCCAAGTTTTTAATGCAATGACTCATGATTTTTTATAATCTAATTACAGTGGCCTGAAATTGAATGCAAATTTTAAAATTCACTTTGTGATTAAGAGTCCATAGCCACATGTTCAAATTTAACGACTAATTTAGCCACTAATGTATACACTATAATAAGCACACTAATCACAGTTAGGAAGCTGTAGATATTTCTGGTCACTTTTTAAATTTTCTTGGAACCGAAGAAAGGAAAGCTACAATATTTTCATCTTTCCTTCTTTTAAACAAGAATCAATTTTAATGTTGATAGTAGAGAGGAAGTTACTTCCAAAACTCTTCAAAGGAAATTCTTTTTCTGGAATTTATAAAGTCACAGTATATGATCCACCAGCATGGTTCCCTACTTTTATTTTTGTGTCCTGGTTTCATTTCCAGTCAGAACACACACTTTTTGTTCAATAAGCTGCATAAAAAATAATCTTCATCCTTTCTCGTAAACCAGAGTATAAAAAACTGCAAGTCTTGAAAAGTTCTTATTTAGTACCCATCATCTCACAGAAAAAATCTCCAAAATAAAGTTTAAATGAACTTTATAGAATAAGCTGTGAAAATTTACCTAACATGAGTAGATTTTATAATCCATAATTTTTCCATAATTCTGATTTTGATTTATATTCTCAACAGATAAATCATAAAAATCAACACAAGTTTTTACTCAAACACAAGATTAATGAATGTATGACTGTGCACTTCCAAGAAAACATAAGGAGTTTTAAGGAAAGAACTCAGCCAAAATCTACCAATTTACCTCAGCCACACACAAGAACTGGAATATTGTACACACAGTACTCATTTTTGGTGAGGTTGCACAGAAACATCTTTAAAGGTATTTGACAGCACAATGCCCTTCAAGTAGGTGCCATTTAAATATTTACGACATGATTACTTAGATAAAGTTTCCGTCATTTCTGTAAGCAATTTCAGGGGGAATCAAAGTTGGAAAAGCGTGGAAATCACTAAAGCACTACGTGGTCACACTTGCAGAAAAAACAGATTTAATGTGCAGCATGAATAATTTCTAGACCAACTCAGAGCTTGCAATAGAAGGAAATTATCCAGGAATTTTAATCAAAACAAATTTTTAAGGATGCAGGCCACTCTATAAACCAATACATAAGCAGTCTGAATGGACAATGCATCCTGTACCTCAGGGGATGCTACAGGAAAGCATGTAAAGAAATAGAACTGGAAAATCAACATTTTCAACCAGTCAGCTTCTCAGGGGCTGATTCTGATTTGATTTATACCAGTTTAAATCAGAATCTCATTATATCTACATAATAACCCATCTCCCTGACAAGAGGCCGGGTGCTTTTTGCAGTCCCAGGCTGCTCAGCAGTCACTGCAATCCTACAAAGAAATGTTCTGTGAGCTCTGCTGACTCATTCCAGCTTTTGATTTATTCCAGCTGGCAATACAAGGAGACAGAGCATGTCTGGGAGGGGTGGAATTGGGCTGGGTGACTGTCAGGTGGAGAATGCCTTGAGTGTGTGGTTACCTCATTTTTAATGAAAACTCTGACAATATTCTCCCCCTCCTCAGAGCCTTTGTGAGGATGCACAGTCCATGGAGCTGTATTCTAGCCCAAAAGCAGGAGTGCATGGAGATTTAAACAAGTAAAGGAATTCTGCACACACCTTCCAAACCAAGGCACTGTTTACATTCACACATTAATTATTGTTTATATTTGCCTCTAATCTGCATATGTGTCTTAAACGATCCACCCAAAGTGTTCTCTTCCAATTAAGAGCAATCTGCAATTACTTCCAGCCAGGGTGTAGTCTTGCCTGCCAATTAATTACAGAGTTTATGGGAAGTGTTTACAAATTAGGCAGTTGAAAGGCTAAATACAGCAAAGTAGTCATCCTGATGAGGCAGGAAATAAAAATGCCCTCAGGTATTTCATGACTCTGTTCTTGAGTCCGCAACCAAAGACTGAAAAGAACACAATAAACTCAACTGGCAATTTTCCAGGGTGCCAAAATGATGTTTCCTAGATTTAGCTTGCAGGATTTATAGTGCATTCCAAATTACGAGACTCTTAATGGCAACAGTAGATCAGTCCTTGTTTTACAAGTTACAAATGCTTTTTAAGAGCCTTTTTCCTAACAGTCCCTCAACTTTATAACTGCTGTAATTAATGTTGACAGGAGCTGCGCTCCCTAATTTTTCATGTTTTGTAGACAGAAAGATGTACCATCACTGGTTTAAAAGTTAGAGGAAAAAAGGAAGTTATTGTAGGAAAAGACCTGGGTGACTAATTTCAGTCATCTGAAAATTTACTTTATGATTGTTCTGACAAACTTTCTCATGTTCTTTTGTCAGGCTGCCCCTAAAAGTATGACTGGAACTATTTGGACTGTTCTTCTAATTCCTAACCTTAAACATATTCATGCTACTCTATGCCCACTTGCTTTTGTGCCAGTGTTTTATCCTGATTTTTATTTCAGAAAAGACATATTTCTATTGTGAGATTCAGTGCCACAAGATGTTGGAATTATAAAGGAACAAATTAGAAAATGTAGATTTACATAAGAAATATATTACCTCAAAACCCAATCAGGAAGTCCATCAAGGGCTATTAAAATGCATGTATAACTTTCTGCACTTCAGATTGAGAATGGAAAGTAGAAAAAAATATACGTCTACACTTTTTGATCCCTATATTATTTGCCATAAATATCCAATACTGGCTACTAGCAAAGAAAAGGCACTGGAACAGAGAGACTTCCTGGGCTGTCCATAAACAATATTCTCCACGTAAATATAAAGCAAGCTAAAGGTCTTATATTAGTCACAGATTGTTTTCCCTTTGTTTTTTCACTTTATCTAAATTGCCAAAGAAACCCTTTCACTCTAAATATTGAAATAGGCTGAAGATCTCCAGTGCAGTCCTTGCTAGATTCTGTGATAGAATGGCATTTTATTTTATAAGAAAATTAAGGGTAGCAATGATTAAACACTTTTTTTTTGTTTTCTTTCAAGGAATTCTTGAAAAGACCTTTAGATATTAAATACAAGCAGTCAAAACCAGGTCCATGATGAAACTGTTTGTAAACAAGGCCATAAATAGTAAACTTTTCTTTAGCATTGTCCACATGAAAGAAGTTTTCATTTGGATTAATTAACTTTTTCAGTAACTGTACAGAAGACTGAATGTGGCCTGACAGCACTTGATGTGACAATAAGAATAAGACCAATCTTTGCTTCTGAACCATGCACTCTAAATGCACTGCCATGGGAACATTTATCCCTTTACCCCTTTTGTGCTGAGATTCATTGGTTTGAACATGCCCAGATCCACGAGGCTGTTGGCCTGTATATTTTAATAGCTGACATGGGAGAGGTTGGGGGCCACAGGAGGAGAGAAAAGATGCTTGTGTAGCCTGGAGCAATATGTTTATGAAAATCCCCTCATGGTCTCCTGCTGTCTGAATCAGGCTTTCAGTGTCGCCCCTAAACTACGACCAACCACGAATTTTTAACACAAAAGACATTTCCATACGGAGTTAGCAGGCAGGCAGGAAGCCCTGCCAGGAAATTATATCTCTTGGCAGATACACTACAGCAACATCTTCTCTCTAATTTAATGGGAATTTATTCAGGCAACAGGTGCAACTGCAACCTCTGAAAAGCTGATGCCAGCTCTCATCTCCAAAAAGCAGGACATGCTTCTCCAGAGACCAAGGCCAGCGAATGATTAGGCTGTGGCAAAATTAAGGGCTAAAGGCTGTTTTGTCCTCTCAATGAATATGTTTTACTACCTTTATATAATAGGATTTGGGTTGTTGGGTTTTCACAGAAAACCAAATACTAATCGTAGAACAGTGGTTTGGGTTGGAGGGGAACTTATAGATCCTCTAATTCCAACCTGCCCCACAGGCGACCAATGTTAGTCTTTGTATTAAAGGTATCATCCTTGCTTACTAAGATAGAAATTACTTATTTACTTAGAAATAATTGCTGTTCTGATTCGGATTTTTTAAAAGGGAAGAAAGTCTTTGTTTGCATTAAGTGACCATTTTTGGACTTTAATCCTTATATAGTAGTTTTGCCTTGCAAACGTTTTTGTAGTATTTATCATCTTGAAAACCTGAGCTCATTGGCTCAATCCAGAGAGAGGCACAACCAATCCTAAATCACTACAAACATCCTTGCATCAAGAAAGTGCTGTGGGGAGTAACATGACTGAGAAGACTCCAGAGCAAAGAAGATAGTGCAGAAACAAAATTCCTCGTTTTAGTTATTCTTGAAAACTGCTCTATCTCAAGGTTATGAATGAAGTATTCCTATATAGAGAGATTTTCAGAAGTTAAGCAGGTTATTGTTATAAAGCTTAAAAGAAAATGTAAAGATGCAAAAAGCTGGAGAATTTTATCAAATTTCACTTCTAAGAAGAAGGAAAATTAAGTGAAAATTTACCAAAAAGGAGCAGATGTTACTCTATGAAGCAACAGTAGAGCAAGTGAAATTACAGCCTGAGAGGAGCTTCACTCAGAGCCATAATTTTAGGCACTCAACACCTACCATTAGGGTCACATTCAAAATGAGTTACCTGGTATGTGAAAGCCTAATGCATCCCACTGGATGTTTTCCTAGCTAAAACCTAGCTTTCAAAATGAACAAAAGAAACATATGCTTCTGGTTTGAGACGCTGAGCAACCATTTGTCAGAGACTTTTCAAATTGATTTTCTTAAAAATATCATGATATGAAGATAAATGAAGACTCAGTATCCTGCAAAAAATAAGACATCAGTCTGCAAAATATCCCCCAATGGCTTGTTTTAACATTTGTATGTTTCATTTCAATACTATTTTATATTTGAAACATTTTTTGTACTGTCTTATCTTTGGTATTATAAAAGCAAACTTAAACAAAAACTATTATAAAAGCTCCACTGTCATTTCCGGTCTAGGTATTTAAAAAAATATGTCTTCAATCAGATTCAGAAGGAAATGACATTGTAGTTCATAGCTCCCATCCTTCACACAGCTCAGCACAGAGCACTTTTGCTGGGATTTCTGCCTATACCAAGAGAATGTCACCAAAAATGTACGTGCTCACCTGAAGCTGAGAGTCAATAAATATTTCACTGCTGGAAAGAATTTCCCTTGGATCCAGAAAGTGTTACTGTAATTAAGTGAAAAATATATGATTATTTCAAGGGCCAATTCTTGCCTAGTTTTGCAGAATCTATCCCAGCAATTTTGGTGATGTGTCATCAGTTGCAAGTTAATTCAATATCTTGTCTGTTAAATATGACTCCTACATGCAAAAGTGCCTTAGTTCCTTAATTTGCAAAATACTTTAACACATAAGTATCAAAGCTCTTTTAAGAGCTACAGAAGTGTCATCCACTATAGGAGATAACAGCATATTAAATTGGGAGTGGAAAAGAGGAGGGAAAAACTTTAATAGGCGTACAGAATATCAGAGTATGGAGTCAGGAAGGTACATTTAGACTAATGTAGGGTTCCTTTCAACTAAGTGCACTAACCAGGAGTAGCTCACTGTTAGATTTTGACTTGGCACCTGGGATTGTTTATAGGAATTGCAGTTTGGGTCTCAGGTCAGGGAAACCCAATGCCTGTCACTGGGAGACCATATGTTCCCCCCCACTCAAACCCATCAGACATCAGTAGGTGAGCACATTTTTGAAGCAGCAGGACTAAAAATACCATAGTGAAGGGAAATATCTCCCATCGGAGAGAGTCAGCACAGAAAAAAACCCCTCCCTGAGGTTTTGGGGAAGCACAATAGCAGGAAGGTACAGTGGAGTCCTGGTGAGTGAGATCAGACACAATACAGAGCATCCTGCATTTCAGCAGTGGATATTATCACTTCTGGAAGGAATAAAAGAGCTGGATAGCCTACAATCTTTATATTTCTGAGAGTTTCAAATCAGTGACAGGCAGCACAAGGTGAACTGCTTGAATAAAAGACACTATTCCCCCAGAAAAGCACAAAGACAAAACTCCAAACTGGCAACAGAGCAAAGAAGAAAGAATTGATGCTCCCACACTATTCTCAGCCCCTGAGAATTTTTTTCCCTGCCAATTAATTTTTTATATAAAGAGATTTATTCTCATTCTCTCTATGTACGCAATCTTCTCTTTAGGGAATTATTAAAGTGAGAATGATCAGTGCTGGAATTTAATAAATTTGGGTTCTAATTAGTTTTAGTAGCTCCTACATTTAATTTCTTTTTTTTAATTCTTCTTTATTGGGAGAACTGGATTAAAATCAGATTGCAGAGCAATAACTTGGGAGGACAGTGACCATGCCCAGCGAGACAACATGATATATACAGTGGCAAGCAATCACAGACAGTAGCTATGATGGAGGAATTAGATTTCAAAAGGGAATTTCACATTTCCCAAGATGTAGCAGGACATAATGCTGCACTGATTCACACAGATGTGCACAAGAATACAACAGCCTTAGAGGTGGAAAAAATTTCAGCTAAGTAAGAGGAAGCAATGTCAATAACGCATTTATTGTAAAATGTTTCCTTTTAGTTAGCTGTTTTCCATATATATCTGACCTTAAACATCAGTGCACACCTATTAATAACCTTAATTTATTACACAGAGTACTTTGATGATTTCTCTGTCTTAAAATGGGCTGAATCAAAAATGGATGAAGGCACTCCAGGGAAATCCTGGACAATTGTTTTATCCAACCAAGTTCAACCCTCCCTTAAGCAGTCATGTTGCTGAGAATCTACTGAAGGTGGGAGACTGTTTCACTGTGGGAACTGAGCATCATGCAAACATTAATAGGCAATGGAAGAGCTGGACTACAATGGAAACCATTTTGTAGCCTCAGCTATAGGTTTCAGTTCAGAGATTAAAGAGAAAGGATTTTAAACAGTCATTGCATTCTCCACAGAACAGGTTTGCCAAACCAAAAAAAGTAGACCTCCATGCTTAGAAGAAAAACCTGCTTGTACCCTTCTGAATTTCCACCATCAGCAGTAAAAGAAGTCTGCCTCTGCGCAGGGGAACAGAGGAAAGAAAACTTGTGATGCAGCAGAATGATGAACTCCATGAGCTTCCCTTTGTCATTAGAGCTTTCTTGAAGAGTGTCATTTCCAAAGAAAAAGACACAGTGCAAGTACTGAATGACATACTGTACTCAATTACGGCTTGGTGATGCAATCAGGCAGGTTTAAAACATCAGCAGGGACAGTAATTTTCCTTACAGTGCCCACAGAAATGTGTATTTTCAGGAAAAAAAAAGACAGAGAGAAACAGTCGCATTTGACACTGAAGACAGAGAGCCCGTGCCTAATGGGCTGCAGAAAAAGTCTAAAAGCATTCATCTCTCTGAGCTCCCTGAGTGACCCCTGCAGTGCAGCTGTGGCTACCAAGACATATTGCTGCAGAATGGGCAAAGGACAAGTGTGTGAAGGACAGTTCAAACTTGCACACTTGGTCAGTTTTTCAAAATATTTTGAGGCAAGACATCAGATTGCCTTGTAATTCATGTGACCAGCCTAGTGCAGCCCCCCTCAGCACTGTTAATGTCATAAACCACATTCTGCCAGCCAGAATAAACATATTAAACATAGTAGCAAACAGAGCTCTAAATGAGAGGCATTATTTTCTATCTGTGGGATGCCTTGGAATGGCTACCTGAAAACAGAGGCTAGACAAGATGAAGAGAATAAAAACAGGTATTTATTTGAAGGGCCTTCAAAGGTATACCCTGGGAGTCAAAAGCCTCTGAGGGGCCCCACCCAAGATGGACAATGGGTCATGGGTTCTTCACACTTTTATAAGTTTGGTCCATTTGCATATCAGGGTTGATTCTCCAATTATAATTTCAGGTAGTGATGCAATTACTCCAAGTTTGCCTCTCCTCTCAAGGCTTTAGATTACACATTTTGGGGCCTGGGACAACAAAGTGTCCTTGAAGTACAAACCTAGGGAGGCTTTGTTATGTCTACCTAGCATGAGAGAGCAGAAATTAACAGGCTACAGGAAACTTCAGTTACACACTAGGCAGTACAGGGTTTGAAAAATATAAAAGTTAAAACCTAAGGCATCATGTGTTCAGATGCTGTGTGCAAAACATAGACAGGTGTAAACCTATAGCTACTGCCAAGGTGTTCCAAACTTTCTGAGAGCTGTACTTCCTGCAACACTGAAGAGCATCACACCCCCAATCTCTTACACCACAGCAGTATTAACCCCCTACAGAGCCATATTCAGACAGGGGACAGTCACATGCATCACTAGCTGCTTCATCACTATGACAACCTTAGGACAGAGGCCGTGTCAAACGTTTCCTCTATTGCTGGACACTGCTCTGAAAATAGTGCTGCCTCTCCAAAACAGATGAGATGACCAGCTTTGTCAATTTAGCTGATTATTTTGTTTCACCCAAATTCCAGCAGTCCTTTGCTTTCCAGGTTGGTGCCCCACAATGTGGAGCACACAAAATCTAGGTAAAAATTGAGCTAACTAGAGTAGCAATGAATGTTGAAATACTTACTCTAGAACCTTCCTATCAAAAAACCTGGCACAAAACAGGATGCACAACCCTCCCATGAATGTTGTTGCTTTGCATTCAATCTGGATACACAGAATACTCAAGTTTTGTGTAGGCATATTTTAGGGTAGGCACGTCTCTGTTCAGTAAGAGACAGGGCCAAGAGCACAGGAAGATGAGGTTTGCCTCTGCCCTTGGGTGTGCTGAACACACCAACCTCCCTGGAAGTGAAAGACAGCATCACTGGAAAGTCTGGAAACAAACAGCTTTATTTTACTTCCTGTGGAGTGGGGCAAATTGCAATTCACCTAATGAAACAGGGTGTGAAATCTAGAGGGGAAGGGAGAGTGAGATGGAAGATTTTCTTTGTAATGTTTACAAAGCCCAGCATTATTGGTAAACTCTGGGAAGGGGCAGTGAAACAGTGACATTCTCCCACCCTGCAGTTCAAGACTGAAGACTTATAAAGAACCCAGCAAAAGAGGAATAAAGATTTTTGCATCTACATCCATCTCCCCACAGCCAGCAGCAATAAAGGTCATCAGTGACCTTTATATTGTAGTTCAGAACACACATGAAAATCTTGAAACTGCTGTTGAACCCACACACACACAGAGCCCTTTGAAAAGTAGGTCCATGTCTCTGTTAAGGTCAGCTCTGCCAGGAGTCTTTTCTCAGGGCTGCAGGAACTCCCAGTAGTCGTCCAATAAATATGAAGCACACAATGAAACAGAAGAGAGGGTGGGTGTTTTAGCTATCTTGTTGAGATTTTCCTGTGTTCAGTGCTCTCAGCAATATAGGGCGACCTTAAAATTGCAAATCAGAGCTATCTGCCAAACCCTGAACTACATCCCTCCATGGGTTCTCTGCCTGAGGACAGCAGAACAACTGCTCTGCATAGAAACTTTGGCTGAAAAATGTTAAGAGATGTAATTTAGCAGCTGAAGACTACTGTAGTGGTATTGCATGAAAGGCAACTCATTCTTTTTTCTTCACTGTTTTTCTAAGCTGGTCCTTACTGGTCTAACCTTTTCTGAGGGGACAGATTATGGATATTTCCTTGTCATTGATAAATGCAAACTCTGCCACAAATTTCAATACCTGGGATTAGTTTTAGCGTCAGGATTAAATATTTACCCTCTATAGCCTAAGAGAAGAGAAATCTTTGAAAATTCCAATTGATCAGGTCACTGGGTTTTTTCCTCATTCTCAGCCTGGGTTTCTCCAAGAAGACTTTAAGAGTTATGAAGTATCACAGCACCTGCTGCAATATATGTTTATACCTGGACAAACTGAGGTCAGTTCTAGTTCAATCTAATTCTGATTTTAAAATAATAACAACCCTTTTTATTAAACAGCCAATTCACTCCTGAAATGCATTTAATCTTTAGATTCAAAGTACAATTCTTTAGATTCAAGGTAAAAAAAGTTATCATTTTACCCAAAAGCAAACAGAGTAAATAGGAAATGCTTTGTATAACAAAGAGAGGAGAAAAAAAGAGTAGAACAGCAGAACTTCAAAACAACTAAGGCAGAGAGAAAGCACCAAAGCCTTTACTATCACTTGTTTTGAAATAAATAGTAATTCCCCACCCTCCCCAGCCTTCAAATCCTCACTGTTGAGCTCAACCCCATAACACTTTTCCTGCTGCAATGGGTGGAGGAGCTGAGAGACAACAGATAAATACAGATAAATCCACTTTCTGTGGCATATTCACTTATCTTGAATCAATAGTCGTTAAATAGCTCTTGCCTGTGTGTAATAAATAGCAGCAATGAGGTGGACACAACATGCATCCACAGGGGTGCTCTACATCACCCACTTACAGGTTGAGAGTGGCAAAAGAAATTAAAGGGGTTTATGTGATACTGTGATAATTCTAGATAATTTGCCTTTTATCCCTTCCTTTCTGCTGTTAGCAATATCAGCATCACTAACCAATTCATGGGCACTTTAGGAATGCAAATGAAGGTGGAGAAGGCGCCTGTTTGCTGTGAAGAGTTGGTTTTACTCCACCAGCTTTTCTGTGGGGCACATGGAAACCCAGGGAAGGCTAACAGGGTGAGAAGCAGGGCAAAGCAGTGGATGGAGCCCCCTGTGCTGCTGAGGGAAGGGCACTACCAACACCAGCTTTGTCATCAACCTGCTGCCTGCCTTTTGCCCTCTGCATTTGTAACATGAAGATAAAAGTATTTACTGCAATTTAAAACAATTTTGGGATGCAAAGGCTGCATAAAATCTGCCTTGGAATTATGCATCCCTACAAACAAGTCCACTGTCTCCAGTTGTCTGGGAAAGAAGAAAAAATGAATTAGCAAAGCAATGGTTCTCTACCCTAGTGCCACACCTCTGGGCCCTGATCAGCCTACTCACCTCTGCCCACCATCCACTGCCTACCAAATTCTATTTAATATTTCATCACTGTCTTGGATGATGGACTGGAAGGTGTAATTGTAAAATCAGCCCAACGAGATGCAGGGTACAAGCAGGCTGAGAGACAGAATCAGAACCCGATAAGAACCTGATAAATTAGAAAGAAAGCTTTAAATCAACAAGATGCATTTCAATAAAGACAAGTTCAAACCACTACAACAGAGTAAGGAGAAACTGAAAACAAAAATACAAACCACAAAGCAGCTGGTGATGCAACAGAAGAAATCATGAGCCCCAGGTTTGTAGCACAAAGAGGATATGCACACACTGACCATCAACAGTGCAGACAAAACAGCAACCTTGAACTCCAAACACATCAGTGCCATGACACACACCTCCTAAGAGTTATTTCTTTTCACTCACAAGTGCCCAAGTCTTAAAGTGGAAAATGCATGTTTTTGTCATGGGCTGAAAATATACTACTTATGATGGGAGTTAAGTGTCATAAAATTTTGTTCTTTTATTTTGAGATTATTTTAACTTCTGAGAAAACCACTTATCTAGAGCAGGAAAAGCAAAAAAATGGGGGCCAAGCATATTAGAGCAAACATAGGTTGAATCTTCACATAGTAGTGAGATAGAGATCAAAGGAAATGTAACAGCAAAATAAGCAGGCAAGGAGAAGCTACATAAACCTGGAATGTCAGAATCTGTGCCAGCACAGCCTGCTAAGCAGGAACCTGGTAGATTACACTGGCACGCACCAGAGGACTCTTGCCCATTTGGTGTTTGTTCATTCTTCCCCTCACTCTTGCCCTCAGTGTGGAAAACATCCAGCCCTTGAATCTCAAATGCCAGTGTTTGCCAGCCCCTTTTCTGATTGCTTCTCCTTTGTTGAGATTACAAGCTCTCAGCAGCCAGCACCTTGTTTCATATTATGCTACAAAACACCCACCACTGTGCTGATGTTCTAACAAAGACAAGACAATGGTCTTTCAAAGGGCTGATTAAGAAAAGCTATTATTCATCTCCAGGGTCTCATACAATTCCCTTCAGGAAGATAAATAGTGCTACAAATATAGGCCTTTGTGAATAAGGCACTGAGATGACAAAGACTTAATTTCCATAGGAGGAAAGATATACATTTGAGTTATGGCCGCTTTTATTCTGGTGTATTGGTTTCCAGCCAGAATTTAGTTGCAGCATCACTAAGGAATAAAAAAAAAATAAATAAATTAAGTAATATTAAAACATATGGTATCTATACATTACTGAAGAGACTTTTGGTAGCAACCACCATGTGATAAGAGAGTCGGTAGTTAATGAAGAAGTCCAGTTAGTTTGTTGAGAGATGTGAAACTGCCTGGCCTAACAAACCTTGAATTTTATGTGACTCTTCCAAGCATCTTCAATAAGTCAGCTAAAACAAAAGCTGACTTATTGAAGATAAGAAAAAACTAGAAAAAACACACACTTCATGAGTTTCTAAACTCAAGTCTTGCAGACTTGTTTCCCCTTAAATATTTGCTGGTATTATTGCAAGTTAAAGATGTGCATCCAGTGGAGAAAAGGACTTTGGGTTTATAAGCTGCAAAAGTAATGAATGTTCACAAAGACAAATAGATGAACACTATTTGTGCCAAAGGGAAAAATGGGAAGTGCAAGTTTATGCTGTTGAAGGATTCTGCCTTCTGGTTTTAGGAATAAGGCCCATCTGGATTTTTGAACTTTTCACAGCAGTGTCAGACAAATAAGTACTGTAAATAAATGCTCCAGTTGAAGTGACTCCAGTATGTTTTACCTTGTTTGTGGCACTGAAATTCCACTGGGGAGGGAAGTTTGCATGGAAAACACACTTTCTACAAAGAGATGTGGTTTTTTTCTTCCTACAGCTTAAAGATGTGGCCATATATATGAATTCTTATAGGCACCACATGCACCAGTCCAACTAAAGTGACAGCCTTCACATCCTGCATGGTGTTTGAACTGAGTTCTGCTCAAAACTACTGGAACATATCAGTCGCCACACATTAAAAAAAATTCAGTCCAAACAGTCCGAGCACCTTTCCCATTCCAACCTGGGAGGCTGGGCAATGGACTCCATTCACAACTGTACCAAAGGGATTACTCTGAAAAACTCTCTTGAATTACAAGAGCAAGCACTGGATGTGAAGGAATTCATGGGGGAAGTCAGGTTGAATTCCTGCTTTCTGATGTGAGGAAAGCAGTGATTCCTATCTCTTCAGTGAGATTCAAAAGATTATCCTTGAAAATCTCATTTTTTATGACACAGCTCTCTAGTGGTGGATTTCTTTACTTTAAAAATACAACAAATGCCACCAGAGCCTAATGTACCTAATTTTGCCAACATCCTCAGAAACAGAAATCACAAGTGACAGTCAAGGTTGTTTCCATATTAAGACCTATTAAAAAAATTAGAATTCCTTTGGGGGGAAGGTCTTTCCTAAACAAAGCTTAATTAGAAATTCCTCCTGCATTTTAAAAGACTTATCCAAAGAGTTAAAAAATGGCTATCAGCTACTTGGATACTCAATGAGAATGTCAAAATAAACCTCTGCAGTTTTCAATTTGTTATACTTAGAACCAGTTAAGAGAGAACCTGCCCTGGACCCAGTAAGTTTGTGGGAGGGTTGGTAATTTTCCTTATATTCTCATGAGCAGCAAAGTTTCTCAGCTTTCAAATATTTCCAAATCACTTGAGCTGTAACATTTCCTTTGAGGTAGCTAAACTCTTCTGAAATATGTCCTGTCTACTGCAGGGCTCTGCAGGCATTTTATGGTAAAAGGGTTTTGATGTTCTGCTGCTCAATAATTAGAAGGTAAAAACCAAATGGAAATTAACTTCAGCTCAATCAGCCTTTATCATTCTATAGTTATATCTAGAAAGTTGTCAGATGCTGATTAACCAGGGCTGTTCAGAACTGTTTTGATGAGTCAGAACTAAATAAATAGATAATTTTGTGAAAAGAAG
This sequence comes from Corvus brachyrhynchos, assembly GCF_000691975.1. NCBI lineage: Eukaryota > Metazoa > Chordata > Aves > Passeriformes > Corvidae > Corvus > Corvus brachyrhynchos. The sequence continues at coordinate 18,624,414 of NW_008237239.1, read as the reverse complement.
TAAAAAGGAAAAAAAAACAAAGAATAAAAGCTGCTAACATGATGGGTTTAGACTTGTATCACAGAATCAGAGAATATATTGAGTTGGAAGCAACCCACAAGGATCACTGAGTCCAACTCCTGGCCCTGCACAGCACCATCCCCAAGAGTCACACCATGTGCCTGAGAGCGCTGTCCAAACACTTCTTGAACTCTGTCAGGTTTGGTGCTGTGACCACTGCCCTGGGGAGCCTGTTCAGTTTTCACCCTCTGGGTGAAGAACCTTTTTCTAATATCCAGTCTAAATAAGTGTTATTGACATTTTATTTAGATGGTGATAATTAAATAATTCACTCTGTCAATAGCAATAAGATAAAATCAGAAAGTAGTTAACATTTTAAAACATGACCATACATGGGCACACTGTAACCTTGAGCTTGTTAATAGCCTGTATTTTCTGTCTGTAAAGACAGACATATAATTCATCTCTGACAAACCTGCAAAATCTCCCTAATCAGTAAAAGCCAACAGGATAAATAAAGCAACTTAGACAGCTGCACAGAACCAACTCATATTATCAGCAATCATTATTATTATTGTTGTTTCTGAGAGCTAAGAAATTGGAATATTATTACCGAAACCCACATATAGCCACAGAGAAATGACAGTTCTCTTAAGGATTGTTTTAAATCAAACCAAGAAAGTGTAACTGGGTGGGCAGTTATCACTACGGAAGTAGCTGAGCAGAGTATCAGAGGTGGGGTTTCTGTCTAAATGTGATGTAAAGGATCAATTTTACAAAATTCTTGTCCCACAATGCCACAAGAATACTTTTCATATTTCCTTCATATGCTGTTGGAGGAAGATCAGAAGGCTAAATAGAAATAGATCAAAAGGCTAAATGTCTTTCTGGTAACTGAACACAAGCAACAAAACTTATGAAGTAGTGAAGAAGAGCTGTGAGAGAAGAGTGAATAGATATATAGTTAATTCAAGCAACTTCAGAACTGCTTAATACCAAGAGCAGAAAATTTTGGTGTTTTTTCCTCACAGATTTAGAATATGGGCCATTTTCCAGAAAAAATAATGACAAAATCTCATTAAATTCAATGGAACAGAATCAATTCTCATTATTCCATCTTTAATGGTGTCTAAGGGGACACCATTAAAACAGGTGTCTAAGGGGACTTAAGCAAAATAGCAAAATGTTGAGAGATTATTTAGTGCAAATGAAACTGAAACTAAGATTTTAAAGCACAAGTATAGAAACTGCTTTAGACTGGGGAAAATGAAGATACAAGGAGGGGAAAAAAACAGCCTAACTGTTGTTGCAGGCTGAATTGATCAAGGCCAGAAGGCAGAAGATCTTCACAAATAGATTCACAGCACAAAGAGAAGTCAACAAAAAGAGATCTGTAGGTTGAAGCTCACAATATGAATTATGGATTAAAATAATCCTACCTGTCCCTCCATCACTCAGCCCCCATATAGCTATTACAGGACAACAATCATCGTTACTCATTTATCTTGGTGTTCATTATCTCAAAGATGGCAACCCCAAAAAAAAGCTTATCTGGCTTAAAGATTTCTGCCCCAGAAAGAATCCACATCTTGTAATGTCAAATGTAAAACCTCTTGTGGGCCCAGGGAGGGCAGGACCCTCTTAAGCCTGTAAGGAAGCTTACACCACTCTGCAGCTGCCAGGGTTTCAGCTGCCCTCTTTCTGCTCCAGAGGCCCAACAGATACAGAGGTTTTTCCTAACAGGTAGATTACCTCTGATCACCTTATATCAGTTCTTCCTTGCCTTTGTACCTTTGAAAACTCGTTCTTCAAATTTCTGCCTTGCTTCTCTTATCTGCCAAAGTCCCTTCCATTTAATTAGAATTGTTTAAATTTCAAGTGTGCTTCTAAAGAACGCATTTTAGTTACAATAAAATATTGTATCTTATCTCTTGAACACATTATTGGGGCTCCCACTTTCCTCCCTTTCTTTTCCTTTTATATTCTGGGGTGTGCATGCTGTCCCCTCTGTGATGCTAATAAGGTGCTCTTTATGTGCCTCCATGCTGAGTCCAGGGATTTAATTTCCTAAGTTTTTCCTTACAGGCAGTTTTTAATTTTTTTTAAATAGAGTTTCCCTTTTGCAGGCTAATATTGCTTTTCTACCCTTTGGTGTGATACCTCTGAACAACATTAGGATTGCTAACCTCACCCCATGCCCATTCATCTCCTCACAGGTGCTTAGAGAGACAGAGACACATTCCTGGCATTTTTATCTCTGTCACTGTGGTTAACTGATTTAGAAATTCTGCAAAAAATTTATGTCCACAAAGGTGTGAAATTGTTCATTTTCTGGCCTAGGTGGAGATCCACAGTCAGGCAAGGCCAATACACCTGGCAAAGTCCTGAGGAGCTGTGGAGGCCTCCAGTGCAGTGAACCACTCTACGAAGCTGAGGGAAGTAGAGGCTGCTGAGGCTGCAGCTGCAATTAAAATCAGTATAAAAATGCTTATCTTTCATTAAAAACAGAAAGTGAGAAAATACTTGATTCTATTCCTGAATTTAATTCTCCATGATTGTTGTAGTTGCAAAAGGGGAGCACATTTCCATGAGGAAGAGGCCAAGAGCACTGTGCAATGAGGGGGAACATGATCTGTAATGGAACCTCTGTGAAAACATCATGAAACAGTGTGAAGGCATCTGGTTTATGACCACTAAATAATACCCAAGTCTACTCATTTTGGTCAGTGTTGGAGCTGCCTTGCCATCTGACAGTCATCTGCTTTCCTTTCCAATTCCATTCCATTGGGGAAGGGGCAGGAGAAAATTTTGAAAGCACACAATAAGCAATAAAATAAATAAAAGAAAGCAAACTACATTTATTAAATCAAACATCCTATGCAAGAGATTTAGGGCAGTTACTTATAGTGTTTGCATTTTAAAAAGGTCAAATTAAATTAACCATTAATTTTTGCCAGAGTTGCCCAGAATAGTCTCAGAAATTTAATCTAAACAGGCTGATATAAAGCATTAATTTGCTCCAACTCCCTCAATCATTCTCTTACAGGACACAAATCAAGTGCAGTGAAGGAGAAGACTCATTTTTGGATTATCTGTGTATCTGGTAGAAGGACTATTTGCAGTTAGGACTATTACTACTCTTTTTTAGGCATGGTCAAAAATAAATGGGCTGGAAACAAACTGTGCTTTCTTATTGTTTCTTTGGGTAAAGTTACAGAAAGCAAAGGAAAACAGTTTTATTTCCGCTTGGCAGAAGTGTGTTCATAAATTTTTTAAATGGCTCAGTTGAAATGCCTACAAACTTCAGTGCTGCCCACATGGAATGAGAAATTTTTGATTCACTTGTACATGCATGAGCCCAATATATTATTTATATTGGAGAAAGATGAGGCAAGAAAGAAAAAACTGCTGTACTCAGGAGAGCAGATTAAACAGTCTCTTGACAATAAAAAAATAAAACAAAAAAAAAAAAAACCAGCCCTAAGTACATTCAGTATTTTTATTTCCCTCTGTTGCTGTATTTATTTTGCTGTCTGTTAGTCACATATATCATTTAATCAATGTTTTCTCTGATATTTTGTCTGAGATAATTGGACACCTTTGTAACCCCTTAGCTGCTCCTAGAAGACAGGGAATCACAGCAGCTACTGGAAGATACTTCCATCACAGAATATCCAACACTTCCAGAAATATTCTAAAGGTGAAGCACAGGCCAACAAGAACAAATACCCTACCTATTTTTGACCTGAGGATGCAGCAGTCAGGGTCTCTTGCTTCTCTAAAGCCACTGATTTTCATGAAACTTGTAGAAATTTAACTGTCTTTCAGATCTTCAACCTTTTTCCTGGAGTGCTGACATTACTTCTAGAGATTTTGCTGTGTGGGAGGAACTCCCCTGGAAGGCAGCAAACTTAATTTTTCCTTCAGAAAATAACCTAAATTGGTGCCTGGAATGTGTTTGTCCTAATAAACTTACCCTTGGCCAACTGATCACGTGGGTTTCTGTGATGGGAACAGCACCTGTCACAAGAATGAAGTCCTTGAGTGAGGCATATTCCATTTTTGCAGCTGTCTTCACCAGGCTTGTTTTACTCCTCAAAGATCTTGGAATAATCTATGCAAGTGGAGAAGGAAAGAACATTTTAAGGTCAGTTACACCTGAAGTCAAGGTTTGGCAGAAAAAGCAAATAGGAACATGGCAGAAATAGCCAACTCTGCAATATTCAGCAGAAAATCAGGCTGTCAGGCTTTGACAATTGATTTAACTTAGATTTAAATTTAGCCTGATAAGGATATTTTTAGTTGCTGCAATTAGTGCATCTAATAAAACCCAGAGAATTAAAATTGTGTTTAAATGCAGATCTTGGAATCAATCAGAACAAACACAAAAGGGTTATTCCCATGGGTGTTACACCTGTTTGTAGGCCTCAACATGTATTCCTGAGTGAATCACTGGGAGCCTGATGGCTGATAAACCCAGGCAAAGATTAATCAAATTTTTTTTTTTTCTGATACACCCTTCCCGCCTAAAATAAAATGGGGGAAGTCTTACTCATAACTCATCTAACATTACGAAAATAAGCAACTCTCAACATTAATTCAACAGTTCCATCTAATCTCAAATGAGATAAATATTGAATGCAAACTTTCTCTGTCTTTTGGGCAGAGCAAAACTGAACATAGTCAAATTTATGCCTTGGTTTTTTCAAGTGTGAATTTATCTGTATGCAAGAGGAAATGCAGATCTTCATGATGCAAACTTATAAATTTGTGCAAAAGTTCTATCATATCTGTAAATGCTTGCATACAAAATGGATATACTGGAATAAAGACAGGCTTAATTTCCTTAAAAAAAGAAAATAGAAATTTTAAATTGCAGTTCATAACAACTTATCATTACTCAAAGTTCAGTGATTTAGCCCTAGGTTCTGAATGTGACCTGGATTTAATTCCATGTCAACAACCACCATGGATAAAACTGGTCCACACTCATTTATTTATTTGAGAAAGTTTTCTTTTTCAATTAAAAATGTATCCTGACCAAATAATGCACATCGTCAAGAGAACTTGCTACCAGGGAAAAAAAACAAGTGTACATTCAACAATTTGGAGAGTTTTTGACACAGGAATCTAAACAAAAATTGTCTTTTGTAAATGTGTAAGACACTGAGCTAGATGACATTGCATTACAGCTGATAACAAAGAGGCTTTTCCAAAGCAAAGATATCATTCAACAGTAATTCCAGATCTTTCCACTTGAAAAGTCTCTGGACGTTATGCACACATTTTATATATGTGCGTGCATACACCTCCTTATAAATAAGTATATACTCAACATCACACTTTGCCAAACCCCCTGCACTCCCAAGACACCACAAAGGGAATTAAAAAGCTCATAGAATCATCCCCTAGCCCATGTTGATACCAGGGGTTGCCCCACCCCAGGTGCAGCTTGATCTTATTAAACCTCCTGAAATTCCCATTGGCCCTCTACTCAAGCTTGTCCAGGTCCCCCTGGATGGTATCCAAATAACATTGTAAGAATTAAATGTGCAGTGCAATATTTCAAAAGCAATCTACTTCAAGGCTAAAAATATCAAGGAGACTAAATTAATTTGAGCTTTAAACTTGAAAAGATTTCATGCCTCTTGTTTGTGTATTCTTTGCTGTTTGGTATGGCAAAAGCAACAAGATTAAAGCTTTTCAAAAAGAGAGAGCTAATTTGTTTATACTATATATTGGCAGTAATCCAAGTGAGGGGAAAAAAAAAAGCTGTCTGGCAAGAAGGTCCAAACCAAGGAATTAAAAATTAGGTTCCATACTGCATAAATAAAAAAAAGAACTCAATTGTTTTCTTAACAGTCAGAAATTCTCTGCTGTCAAGGCTATCCTTGATCTGCTCCCTTGTGATATATTCCAGAAGAAATCCCATCCACACTAAGTTCCAAATGAATATGAAGCATTTACTTGTTTTTGGCAAATGTGAATTAATAATTTTCAGCACATCTCACCGTAATTCCTGTCCCAGAGGTATTCCTTGTGCTGGAGTTGGGGAAACAGACACTGTAATTGAGATGATGCATCTGTGTCAAAGTATTCTTCTTAAAGGCACACACCTGGACTGTTCTTCAGGTGCATTTCTGTGCTGATGGATCACAGATCAGATCACCCCTAAGGTTTTGCCACCTTGGACATCTCAATGGCACTAAAATATTGAGTTGAATTCAGTCTCCAGAACTAAACAACATCCAAACAACACTTCCAATTGGACAGCAGTTAGTGGAGGGAAAATCCTGAATCTCTAAATATGAGCTTTGCTTCTTTAATCTATTAGTTGCTCTTCAGAATCTTGGTATGCAACTTGAACTTGCCTGCTAATATCATCCTTCCTCTTCATAAGTATGACAGCAGTTCACTCACTCTGAAAGTTCTCAGTATTTAGGCAGAAATGTTTGTTTGCAAACATTTCATGTGTTTTAACCTCGGTCTTCAGGAAGGAGCTCATGGTAATGGCAGGAATACAGGTGGTGGGAGGTGCATCCACTAATTTCCTAAGCCAGAGATCTGAAACAAGAAGCTGTTTCTCTAACATAATTTTCCTCTGTGCTTGTAGACACACAATATGGATAAACATAAAAACATATGTATAAACATAAAAACAGAGTGGTTTCAAGGTCTTGAAAAAATGTTTACCACCTGTCTGTCCTATCTGAAAAGTCTTACCTCACTTATAATGAAGAAAAGAATTAGCATACTTTCTACCTTGAAAGAAATGTAAATATTTGCAGTGCAGACAGGTCAGAAACTTGCTGGGTTCCACCTACTCAGGCCAAGAAAGAAAAATTTGTGGGGAATGTGTGACAGACAGTGAACTACCTGAGAAAACACGTTGTGTCTAGAGGCAGGGTTTTTCTGAGCAAAGCCAAACCTCCAACAAAGCAGAGCACCAGTTCTTCAAGACACATACAGCAGAAAGTAGAGCTGTCACTATTGATATGGAAATGACAAGTGCCTGTGTATTTTGTGAATGGAACAGGGGAAGACAGGAGCAGCAGGCTGGGAGACCAGGATGGGGCACAGACTGCTTGGCTGTGGCCTTGTCTGGAAGAGAGACATCTTGACAGCACCTGGCAGCACTTCCCTCCAGCAGCCCGGGATCAGCACATTTCACATTTTCAGAGTCACGATCAAAGATAAACAGCCAGGGTAGAGCAATTCACTCCAGGGAAGGCAGAAAGCGCCTGACAACCAGACCTTCTCCATTACTGTGGAGTTTAAGCAGCACAGCAAAACTGCACATTGCCCAGGCAGCTGAATGTCTCCATCCCTGCCCAGGTGGCATGAGCATGGCAGGGAGATGAAGCAGAGAATGCCTCAGATTTCAATTGCAGTCCCAGCACAAGCACTGACCTGCACTGATCCCTGTTACCTCCTTTGTTTGGTCTTTCATCCTTTCTGAACTCTGAGGGAGCAGGGAGTTTGAGGTTTGATCTGTAAGCTTCAAGGGTAACCTGCAGCACTCCAGGAATTTAAAACAAAAAGGGTTTTTTTACATCAAAAGTACAAAGTACAGATTTCTTTGTTGGTTGTCACCTTGGATGCCCCTAGTACCCAGCAATAGCCCAAAACTCCACAGAGGGTAAAACACAAGCAAAATGTCCCTGTAGTCTTTCTGGGTGGGCAAGATTGTGAAGATCTCTAACTCATCTCCACAGTGACACATGTCAATGGTGATCAGCCATGGGCAGTTTTAGACTGAAATGGAAAAAGACAGTAACAACTGAATAAGAGCAGCAGCATCTGAGGCTAGAAGGCTCCAGGTAACAATGAGTTGCTGAAGTGAAGAGCAGCACCAAAACCCTCTTCTACCCTTATCTGCTGGTTTCACCTCCAACTCTTGGCTATCCTTTTGCCTTGAAGCACTAAAGCCATCACCAACATGTGAAGGGCATGAGGCCTTCTTACCTAGTCAGCAAGGCTCTTGTGTAAAAGCACGAAGAAAAGCTGATGTGAACAGTTGCAACAATGAAGGATAATCAGGGATCACTCAGGAATTCTCACATTCTGAGCCAATGTTTAACAGCAACATAAAGACAGATTTCAGGAATGTCTGTGAAGAGGAATCCACTCCTACAAAAGAGCTTACAAACCAGTAAAGAGAACGGTATGATGCCTTAGGTTTTAACTTTTCTATTTTTCAAACCCTGTACTGCCTAGCGTGTAACTCTGAAGTTTCGTGTGGCCTGTTAGCTGCTGCTCTCTCATGGTGGTTAGACATAACAAACACTCTCTAGGTTTGCACTTCAAGGACACTTTGTTGTCCCAGGCCCCAAAATGTGTAAACTAAAAGCTTCTGAAGGGCAGAGGCAAACTTGGGGTAATTGCATCGTTAACTGAAGTTATAATTGGAGAATTACCCTGATATGCAAATGGACCAAACTTATAGAAGTGTGAAGAACCCGTGACCCAGCATCCATCTTGGGTGTAGCCTTTTGGCTGCCCAGGATGTACCTTTGAAGGCCCTTCAAATAAATACCTGCTTTTATTCTCTTATTCCTGTCTAGCCTCTGTTTTTAGGTAGCCACATCAAGGCATCAAGTAAAAGAGAAAGGAGGGCAAGGAAGAAGGACAATGTTGCTTTGTGGTGGCTTGGGAATCAAATACATATCAATGGAAGATAACACAGTAGAAATTTTTTGAGGTTTTGTTGAGGTTCTTTTAATGCAACTATATTAACTTTTTAGTCTATAAGTAGTCAAGGTCTAACATCCTTAACCACAGAATCTCATTCCACCACAAAGACCCATTCTGTGAGAAGACCACAAAACCACAGACTGAAAAGTAAATGCTGAGAAAACAGTGTGGGAAAGTCTGATAAGCTCCAGACCAATTTTCATGCTAAATCAGCAAGAAATGGCAAAACTGGGGCAAGAATCTGCCAAAGTCCACTGTCACAAACCGTCATCAACACGATGGAATATTCACCCACTCCCATGAGGTGGAGTCTTGCTCTACACAGATAGAGACCACAAGCCTGTATTTATACCTGGTGAAAGACAGGAGTCTCTCAAGGACCTTCTGAACACCTCTCTACCCACCTAGCAGTCCTGTCTGTCTCCTTGCACATCAGTATAACCCTCTTTCCTCCCCCCACACCCAGGGAACAGCTGGCCTTGGCCTAGTTAAGTCTATCGTCTCTCATTAGGTGATATATTGCACATTCCCTAAACAGCTTCAACCTACGGATTTATGAGGCTGTTATAGGTGGTGTGCATGTGTTGCGCTCTGTCATCAAGATGAGGGGGAAAAAAAAGAGGGAATTTAGTGAAAAGGCATTCTGGCATTTGGCATTTTAATTTGGAGACAACAGCTGAGATTGTGAGCAGCTACTTTGTTTCTGTCAGCCTGAGGCTTTCGGTGAACACTGAACTGTGTTTGCTTCAATCTCAATGAAACTCAAAAAACCCAAAAGGAGGAACCACAAAAGGAAAGGTGTCCACTGAATTACACAAATAAAAGGTTCATGCAAATTAAGTGTATTATTACGAGGATACTATTTAATCAGCAGCTCAGTTAATGACAGCACAGTGCCAGTGACCCTCTAGGCTTTACGATAGACACAAACTCTGCCTCTTGGTGTTTCCTGTGAGCTCTGATCTGCTGTAGCTCTCAGCAAACAAAATGACATGCCAGCAACAGGCTCTGCTGAATGCCTCACTCTCCAAGCCAAGTAATGGATGCTCCTGCTTAAGGGACAGTCCAACGTGCACCTGAAACTTTCTTTTTCTGTCTAACCTCTGGTTTTCCTTCTTTTCCATCCTGCTATTATTCAAATTACAGCAATGTCCAGAGTCTATAGTACTTCCACCATGCAGACATATCACAGAAAACAGTTGTATTTCCATCTGGAATAAACAGGAAGAAATTTTAAGCATATGCTGAGAACAGAGATGTGGATAGTTTAAGTGTCTTGTCCAAGGTCAGAAGTGAAGTCTGATGACAAAATTAATCTATGCACTTTCCTTTGGATTAATTCAGTTCAGGAAGGGAATTCATATTTTTCTGCAAGGGCTGAGTGTAGGAGAAGTGCTTTGCTGGAAGATCAGACTGGTGTAATGTACCAGGCTTTTCTTCTACAATGAATAGCACCAACCCTCTCCTCCAGAACGCTCAATTTAAGGTCATGGACTTCAGCCAGCTTAAAACCAAACACATAATTAAGACCTTGGCTGCAAAGAGGTTCAGTTAAGCCTGCAAACTGGTGCACAGCCATCCCCTGAATTCAGACCACCTGTACTTTCTGCAACAATCCCTGTTCTCAGGTATTAAAGGGAGTTGCATGCAGATGCATCAATAGGAATCACATTCACGTGTCAGGAAGGTATAATTTGCTACTCTCAGGAATCAAAAGAGTTCTTCCAGATTTTTATCTGCATAACAAAATGAAAATTGCTGTTCAGTTTCATTCCTTGGAGTCTTGCTGACTTTTCCCTCCCACTGAATAGCTAAATTATTTTCCAGATGTATTAAGTTCACTTCCTTGAACTTTAATTTTCTTAATATATTTTTTGCCCCTTTCTTCAGCTTCTAAATGCTTGTGTGAAATTAAACTTGTCCACCCTCACCAGCACTCACCACTTTCCTCGAATTAACTGCCTCTGGAAATTTCCATTTTAATTCTCTTCCAGATCAAACCCAAAGATATTTATTAAAATCTGAAAGTTGCTCAACTGGATATCTTTCCTTTGTATCTGTGGCTGGATATTCCAATTTTCAGGCCATGTGACAATACCCTCCATAAATCAATCTGAAATAATTTTTAACTAAGCATTCAGAGCAGCTCCTCTGAGCTCCCTCTCTGAAGCCAAAGGACTTTCCTCACCTGATTCTCACCTGTGCCAGCACAGGTTACATAGCCCGAATGGAAACCTTGTACTGAGCTAAGAGCTTCTACTCACCTTCAAAACAACAAGTGACAGAGGTTTTCGTGCACTCAAATAGCCCTTCACAACTTTCTAACCTGTCTTATTCCTCTCAGTGGATTTGCTTGTGATTGCCTCGGTGCAAACCCTTAGTAACACCCTGTAAGTGAATTTTTATTGAATACGTTGGTAGAGAACTCACATTTTACTCCCAGCACACACTGGAACCCCTGCTATCTCACTTAATAACACATTCC
>NW_008237239.1:18610489-18613194 GCF_000691975.1 Corvus brachyrhynchos | reverse complement strand
TGCTGATGTGCAATTTCAAAATGACTAGCACAATGCTTTTAAATTATAAACATCCTCAAAATAGGTTATTTGCTGCCAAAGCACTCGAATTTATCAACTCCTTCCTTGGATGAAAGATTCAATGCTAATTTTGAAGGACAATGTTATGAAGGTACATACAGCTATTGCAGCATTTTTTTATTAAAATAAACTGTCATAAACCCATGTAGTACCACAGACATCTGTTAAGCTTGAAAGAAAGGTAAAACCCACCAAAACCAAACCAACCTTGAAGGATTTTTCTGGATTTTAAGGGGAACATATAAGGGGAACATGAAAATTGATATACATGCATCTTTATATATATAAATAATATTCCTGATTTGTTTCCACAAGGATCAGCAATGTTTACCTTCTCAAATACACTTTGATACATGTGCTGCCTACGGAATTTTATCTAAGGAATCCACAAAAGACAGACAAATCCACAAAAGCTGTCTCCCAAGGATTTGGCACAAAATAGTCTTCCTAAATCAGGCTACAATCATTACATATAAGCGCAGAGTTTAAGGCAGATTAATAAATTGCTTACTACACCATCAAGCCCATGAATTACATCCATGGGGAGGAAGGTCATGACGAACCCCATGAGGGGCTTCAGGTGATATGAAATCCAATAATAATTTGCACAGGACAGAAAAGAACAAACAGTTCCATCTCAGCCTTATTGGGACCCAAGAATCCCACTTAAAAACCAGATTGCAATGCTTTTGCTGTAAAGGCAAACTGTTTCTTTGTCTTCCTTGTTTTTTTCATACAATTCAAAACATTAAACATGATGAAACATATTTCTGGCTTATTATACTAAGGTAAGAACTCCATTTCATGAAATTGGAGTCATCCTCAAGAGCTTTAAAGCAATTCCAGAGGAACCAGAATAACAGGGTTAGAAATCAAGTATAATTGTGTATGGGACAAGAAATATTCCTTTCTAAAAATTAGATTTCTAGTGAATCTTGTCTGTTTTGTTATAAAATGATTCCTTCCCTTTCCTCCAAAGAGAAACATCAAACCTGTCACCTTGTTTTAGCTTTTCATCTGAGCACTCAAAGCAGCTAACAGGTATGAATATGCAAGTTTTGAATTATATACTCTTTTTAAAAGACCAGTCCATAACATCTCAACCACTTTCCTCACTGCCTTTAATCAAGTGCTTTATTCAGTACTTAAACACTGTTTACACAACTATCAACAACAAAAAACCAAGAAAGCAGGAGAAAAGGATAAGAGCTACTTCACAGGAAATTAACAGATTTATGACAACAGCACCAATTGTGAATTTATAGGTATTCAGTGAGTGATAAGTCCTTAAAGCATGTCATACATATCCCAAGAGGTAAATTGAGGTAGGAGAGAGAGATTAACTGAGTGTTTGCTTACTCTTGATAGAAAATAATATTTATTGTAAGAACAATACTTGATGTACTGTGCTTTAACTATTTCTTTCCTTGTTTAAACTTGGATGTTATGAAAGTTGTGATTGTCATTTAACAAGCTGTGCTTACTATTTAAAACAGCATTTCTTCTAGACCCCTCAGTTCCAGAAGTATTGACAGAAAGGAAAATCTGAAACAGGAGTGCTAAAGAGACTGACCCTACAAAAAAAGACACATCTGCCAAGATAGATATCCTTTCTCTGAGAAGGAGTATCAGCATGAAACACCTGGATAGACACAATTAGCTTTTCAAAGAGGTGTCTGACTAGACAGAACTATGGTCCAATTGTTAGGGCCCCAAAGTAGGACTTGAGGTAGCTGGTTTCAGCTACATCTATCATGATGGGTAAATAGGAATATTAGAGAAACAACCCATCAAGATAGGGTTGACTCAGAAGAAGACTTCTAAGAGAAGCTACAGGAGTCCAACCAACTGTCAACAATTTTCAGACTAGTGCCAGTGCCATTACAGCTAATGCAGGGAAAGACTAACCAGGAAAATATTTGGGAAAGCTCAGGCTGTTACCCAGCATCTAAGTTTTTTCACTTTTAAAAGTAGAAAAAAAAAAAAAAAAAAAAAAAAAAAAAAAAAAAAACCTTGAAAACACAGAACACAAGTGAAACAGTGACATCTACCTGTACCTGATTCTGTGAAGGACTTACAACAAGAGCTCTCACCAAGACATCCCACACATTTCCATGTGTGTGATCTCAGGAGTCACGAGGATACTTTAGTGGCCGCAATGATGTCTGTGTCAGTGCTCATCAACAAAGGTAAGACTGGAAAGGGAAGATCACGCTCTGGGTGCTCTGAACAAATACCATCCAGAAAGAAAGAAAAACATAAAGAGTGTGCACTCTCTTCAACAAACTGCTTTCCAGACCTGGGGGAGAAAGAAGCAGTGTTTTCTTGCTTAAGTAAGGCAAAAGCAAAAGAGAGGCAGAGATCCAGCACTGAGAGGCAGAGGTCTCCTGTAAGACAATTCTTTTCAGTGTTATTTGCATGGTGATTTGACATGTTGCCATCAGAATAACTTACCTAACAACTGGATTCCACAGCCTGCTTGCCCTGCTCTCTTGTTTGCTTTTATTTTTGCAGGCAGCAGTCTGTGTTTCACATCATTTCAAACCATTTACAGTACTGTGTATCAATTCTGCAACATGGTACAGGAGCAGAAACAGCCTGAAAGCAAACGTGGTAGCAGCCACCACTTGTACTTCTCTGAAAAA
>NW_008237239.1:18558368-18610328 GCF_000691975.1 Corvus brachyrhynchos | reverse complement strand
CAGGAATGGCATCTCAGAGCAGTGCTGGTCTTTGCAGGATATTCTGCCTCTTGTCCCAGGTGCTGCTGCCTCTGATCCCCTGCCAGAGAACAGGTATTCATTTCAAAATCATCTTTTAATAGAAGCAGGAGATGTGAAATCCTTAGGAAAACATAGCATAAGGCCTGAGATTCAAGAAAAAAGAGAAAACTGGGAATGAGACTATATTAGACTTTTTTAAAAAATTTTACGCATCTTTTAGGAGAGCCTGCTGTATACATCAGACTGACCTATTAAATAATGGGAGTGCTTAAAGGTTTTCTTCATTAATTAATTTCCAGCAGCAACAAGACTTTTGCCTTGTAATCCTTCTGCTATTTGTGGCAACTTGTGGTGTTGCAGAGGTACGTTTAGAAATGCAGTCCCAGGAGAAAATGAGTGTTTTGAGGCTCTGACCTAGGTAGGGACCTCATCTGTCAGGGGTCCTGGAAGGTGTGAACCAATTCAGGCAGACAAGAGGTAAAAGGCGGATGCTGGGTGATTTAAGGGCAATCTGAATCAACTTGTAGTTTGTGAAGTAATAACAGTGCCTTTGAGGCCAGATGAGACAGAAAGTGTAATGCCTTGAATTTAGGTGGTTGAGACCACAGGGACACAGCAGTGCTGAGGAGAGGGAGGTCTTCAGTTCCTTGCTTTTTCATTCTATATAAATCTTGTAATCCCTTTTTCTCTTCAAACGGTGTATCCATAATTTAGATTTCCAAAGCCCCAAACTTAGAATCTACAAAATGTACATTTAAATAGTACAAATAAATTATGTATAGGCTAAGGATGAGAGGGTGTAAGTCCACAAGGAACCCTAGGATAGTGTTGTCTTGGCATTAATAAACCTTGGATTAGGAAAAGTGAAATTTCACCAGCTACCCAAAATTCAAACCTATCATCACTGATCACTTTATTTTCATTTGACTGAGTGCTGGCACAAGGGTATTTATAACTTGATATTCTTCTTACTTTACAGAAAATGTCCCATTGTTTTTGCATTCTTCTCTCTTTATCTTGATTTTATCTCATCTCATATTAATTTATATTCCCTTTAAATATACAGAACCATGAAAATGTGAAAATTAGGACAATCAGTAGTCCCTGGAGTACACCTTGACTGCCATGGAAAAGGGGTAGAAGACGTGTCTAAGGGGTTGGAAGAAAGTTAACCTTCTCTCACATGAGGGCAGTATCCAGGGAGCAAGAGGCTGCAGCTACTGAGAAGAAAGAAAAAAAATATCCTTTGCCAATTTCTCCTTGTTTTGTCAAGAATCAATGATTTATTCAACCTTCCACCTGTAAGTGTCCTTCTTGTGCACTTCTGACCAAGCAGAAAGAGTAGTTCATAGTCATGTAAGGCACATAAATGTTAGAGAAATCTCAAAATTGCGGTCTGTAACAAAACCTCTTTCCTATAATTTTCCTACAGTCTCCTGGTAAAGAAGTTGCACAGCTCAGCCTTTCACTGACCCACAGGAAGAAGAGATTGAAGGCCACATAAATAGGTCAAGGCCATCACTCTGGGAGGGGGAAACTGTCTAAGCAGTGAAATAAATTTTCCCAGGCACAGGTCTGTTCTACCATGGACAGATTATTACAGGTATCCATCCTAGCTGGACTTACATCCACTGCTCAGGGGGTGTCTGGGTGCTCTCTTTTACAAATCCTACATTCACCAATCCCTAGAGTTTATAAATCTCAGTCCCACTCCTTCCCACCTTTGAAAGAGGTGTGTTAAACCAGCCTTCCCAGGGCCTCTTTGTGCAGCAGCAGCTGTATCCCTAACACCAATTTCAGTGCCTTTTCTCACACCTCCTCAGCTCAGTCCTGCCTGAGGTGCGGACACCAGAAGGGCACCAAAGTCTCATTCCCATCACAGATCTGCACAGGAGTGCAGCCATTTCCTCCATCCTCTCCCACCACCTCTCCTGCTGAGCAGACCCTGCACAAGTCACCCCTTTAAACTGTGCATCTGAACAGCTTTATACGATTATCCCATATCCTTCCCTCTGCTTCCTAATTCTCTCTTCTACCCAAAGCACAAGTGAAATGGCAGTTTTTACAGTGGATCATAATACTTTCAAGCCAAAGACAATGTATGCAGAAAACACATGAATTTTTTTATTGGATTAGGGCCATTTCTGTGTTTACCATTGGATCTTTCCCCGCAAAGGATGGTTTAACTACAGGTTCTTTATGATCCAGCTCCTGTGCTCTCATGATAGAGCTGTACAAGCAGGCCTTCCTGCAATTTCCCACTCAGGGTGTAAAAGTAGAACAGATCATTAATTTTCATAAAAGCAAGCCAAGACTCAAACACCCAGAAGGGAAATGCTGAAGTGGATTCTCAGTATCAGGCACATTATTTAAGTACTAGCGAGAATAAAGGCTTAAATGAGCTACACCAGCCACAGTGTCATTACCAATACCTGTGTCCATTAATTACATCTTCATCTCACCCTAAACCTTTCCATCAAGACTATTTTCTGGTTTTCCCAATTGTAAAGAGATGATGAAATGGCATACATAAGTAATAAAATCCCAAAGTAGAACATAGTATCTTTCAAAAGCCATCACGTCAAATTATTAACAGTGGTTAATGACTTTTGGATAGCCAGCCCACCTGGCTTTCCAAGTTTTATTTTCAGTGTTTTACATATGCACATACAATTATAAGGGTATGCTTTAAAGGAAGGAAAATGAAAAATGATGATTAGTGCATCACGGTAATCTACAATCATCAATGAACTGTGGCCCATCAACAATTAATAGGAAACACAAAATTCTAGAAGGAACCACGAAGTAAATTTGTCAGCTAGAAAACTTGAATTTAGGAACATAAGCAGCAACTGCATCTAATAAAACATGAAAAGAATACATTGCCATAGATGTGGGTTGCTATACCACTATTTCTTGCCTCGTTCTAGGTTCTTAATATTAAAGGCATTGTTTTTGCAGCTACTAAATCAAGCAATCTCATGATTCTGCAGGTTGGAAGAATGAATAAATCTTCACATGGGCAGAGACTAACAAGGTCAGGTTTCAATAATCTTTTTTTGTTACTGTGCAAAAAATCCTTACATAA
The DNA here is from genome assembly GCF_000691975.1 of Corvus brachyrhynchos. Taxonomy (NCBI): domain Eukaryota; kingdom Metazoa; phylum Chordata; class Aves; order Passeriformes; family Corvidae; genus Corvus; species Corvus brachyrhynchos. Next base: position 18,607,219 of record NW_008237239.1, on the reverse strand, counting down.
AGGCTGACAGAATTGTGTGGGAGTAGCTCATCTGACTCTTCATATCCAGTCAAGGTTCGGAGTGACTTTTTTGTCCATTACCAATGGTTCTCAGAACATCTCTAGATAAAACAGGTCCCCAGCAACCCTGCTACTTCTCAGATGTCTTCACCTGAAGCTGTTCTCCCCTTTTATTTTCACATTTCCTATCTTTTGCATGCCTCCATTTGTCAGGGGACCATAATTTTTCTTTAGTCTTCCAGCACTGTCCTTAGTGCCACATTCCTACCAGTGTTCTCCGTGTGCTGAGAACGTCATTTCTTGTGCCTTTTCAGACTGGAGTGCCAGCAGGATGTTCTTTCTCTCTCTGTAAACAAGACAATACCAGCAGAATTTTTTTCCAGACCTGCTGAAGTCTGGGCAGCCATATGTCAGCCATGAATTCTGAGTTTGACCACAACTGAGTGCTTCCTGCAAGCAGAGATGCAGCTTTGAAACTCTGTGGCAAACAGATTGTGGTACTGTGGTACTTGGTTGATTTACATTAACCACAAATATATTCTAGTAGCAATTAGTCATGGATCCTTCCCCACTTTTCCTGAAACATCTGTCTTTTCACACAGTTTCACAAGGTTTTGATCAATAAAACAGAAGATTTTACATTTCTGTGTGGACATTCAGTAATAATATTTAGCTGACAAGACCCCATTAGTGTTCCAATATTTCTCTTTGCAATCTGAATATATTTGTAACATTTTTTCCTTTACTTTTAAGTTTTTGTTAATACTTGTCTATCCATCCCAGATAATTCAAATAAAAATCCTAAATAATATTTCAGATCTCTGAGATTTTTTGACAGCTATGTTACCACACACTTATCAATGTGTATTTCTTAGCTAATTAAAGAACTGCATATAACACATCTATTACTGCAACTTTTACACCTTAATGGAGACTGACAAGAAAAAAAATAAATATTCTGAACCTACAACCTCAACAAATACCCTGCAAGCTGCCTTAAGGACAGTGTTTCCATAGCAATTAACATAGCTACTAAAATTTCTTCCTCACTATCAACCAGTGTTATATGTTTGATTAACTTTCACCCAAAATGTTACCCTCTCTTCTTTGTTACTACAAAAATGCTAAGAACTTGATTATTTCTTTTTGATTAACAGCTTCAGTTGTCAAAGGTGGCAAAAAAAAACCCTTATTTTTTTAATAAGTTAAATTTAGAGATGTTAATAAGTAAGCTTTTTTTCGCACTTTCAATCCCTCTTTCTTACAATAATCTGATTTTTTAGGATTCTGTCTCATAACAGCATGCCTAATTCTCTTACTCATCTGAGACATCTGCCATTTAAAAAGGAAAAAAAAAATCCTTCTCTAATCAAACTTAAAAAGAAACATTTCTGCATATGCAAGATGAAATTAATTTAGACATATGAAGAAAGGTATGGTTTCCCTCCTTAAGCAGTAATGATTTGTACCAAAAAAAAATTCCCCAGAACCACTAGCATATAATTTTTTCCCAAAATAATTATGGAACTGATTCACTCTTGTATTACTTCAGTCCCAAAATACATCGAAATCAACTGACTTCAAAACTAGAATTATGCAGCAATGAATCAGTTTATATATATATATATATATTTATATTTAAACCAAACTATTTCCAGATATGTGACCTTTTAATATTAAACACCCTCTGCAACGCATGTATTTCTGTACCTGAATATAAAAACTACCCATGTGTGCTCTAACTAAACCTTAGAGATTCTTTTTGTTTGTACAAGGGAGAAACTATGAAATACTGAAAACTGGTATCAAACAATGAACAGCTCCATTTTCTCATCTTCCCTCATAATGGCCTGCAAGTTCTTCTCCGTTCTTGGCTTCACAAAGAGGAATATCCCCTTCTCCCTAAGGATCCCTTCCTTGGGCAAATATTGCGGGGCTTTCAGATTCCATGTTCTCTTCAGTATCTGTTCCATCTCATGAATACAGATTGTTTGACTGAAGGGTGACAGTGCCTATTTTGAAAAAGGATGCCATTAAAACATACAAGCACTATGTCATAGGTTAGCAAGCATAGTCCTGGAAGTGATGTTCTTGCAAAGGGGTGCTTACAGCTCCTCTGTGACCTAATAGAACTATCAGCTGGCCAGTTTGAATACGGACAATTCTTTAAGGCACTCAAAATTGTGACCGCCTCTGTGATCCACATTTAAGAGTGGACAAACCGCCCCCAGCTCTCTCTCGTTTCCGGTGCTGGGACAGGTGGCTGTGGGCCCCACGCTGGGGCCAGCTCGGGCCAGGCCACGGCCATCCTGGAGCCGATGGGCCCTGTTCCACCCGTGGAACGCCCCCCACAGCCCTGCTGTGGGCAGCTGGAGTGACTCGGTTTCCCCTCTCCAGTGCAACCAAGATTCAGCTGAAGCTGCACCACTGTCCAGCAGAGATCGTGTGACCAACAGCAATAAGCCACATTCCAGCTGCAAGGCCTAGGTGAGATTAACCCTTTTAGTCCTGTGAAGAGCTGCAAACCTGAGAAAAGAGAAAGAGGAGATGCTTAAAGCTGAAATTCTGTTGTGAAGCTATGATGTATCAGAGTATCCCGTTGAAATTTCTGAAGGCATGGGGGGTGGAGTGTTCAACTTGTACTTGTGAGCAAAAGAACCTGCGCTGAGATAGGCAGATGCTGAAGCGGCTGTAATTTCATGAGAAGTTTGAACATGGAGAGATGGAAGCGATGAGGACTTTTGCTCCAAATGGGAAAGGAGAAGACCTCTGTTCCTAGAGATGCTCCCAGAGATAGTTCTAGAGATGAAGATGAGGAAGACTCTTTGCTCCCAGGGAAGGAGGAGGGCCTCTGTTCTTAGAGATGAAGTGCTCCCAGAGATGGGTGAAGAGAACTTTTTTTTTGAAAGCAGTTGTAGGAAAAGCTGCAAGTTGGGGGAAGGGATTCACATGAGAGCAGAGAACCAACCCGAGCAGCTGGCTCATTGTGATAACGTTTTCATAGCATGGGCAAGAGAGACTCCTCCTCCTAAATGGATTGAACAAGGTTATTATGGAAGTGGTAAACAGACTGAACATCTTGAGGGTTGTCTTTTTACATTGTCAGTGGGAGAAGGGAGAAAGGTGGAGGGAGGAGAAGTGTTCTGAAGGTGTGGTATAATTTTTTTCCTTCTTTTAGGTCTGTTAATAAACTTCTTTATATTCTTTCAAGTTTGGTGCCTGCTTTGCATTTCTCCTAATTCTTATCTCACAGAAGATAAACAGTAATGAGTATTTTGGACCAAACCACTACACTAAATTGGTGTTTCTGCCCAGTTACAAAACAAACCCAATACACACTAACACAGAAAAGAAGCACACAGGAGATGACCATAAGAATACTTAAAACTTTTGAGGTTGTATGAAATAGATTAACAAAGGAGTGAGCTTGAATTTCTGCTGATTTTTTTTTGCTTATAGACCACTCACTCAAGGCATGCTTGATTGCACAGACAAATTCACTTTTATATTAGAAATTTAGCATCAAAATTGAAATTATAGTTGCACTTTATTCTTCCATACATACATAAGAACACACGAAGATGCATTTTCTGAGCTATGTATTTGCCAGGTTAAGCATGACTCCAGATCCAGCCAGAAAAATCTTTTTACTTACTCAGTTTTCATATGAAATGTGTCAACTCTATCTTTAGAAAAAATAAGCAGCTCAAAACTTCATGCAAATCACATAACCACTACTTGATGGTGATTTTTGCCAATGGGCATCTTAAATTGACATGGATATTGGATTGAGTGCTAGAGAAGACAGGACAAATCTGTTTTTACAAACACAAAGAGCATGATTAAGACTGAGAGGCTTCCACTCCAGTCTCTGCACTGTGCTGGAAGCTCTCAGTGTGGCCATCCTGTGATAACAGAGAGTCACTTCTCTCTGCCTCCTGAGGCCCTTGTCTCTTACTGTCTGAGCAGCAATCAGCACAGACATCCATGTCTTCAATTTAGATAAAACAAAATTACCAGCCAAAAACTGGTTTTACATGGCAGAACACACATGTAAGTCATTCATGCATTTGAGTAGTTGGTGATGCCAGCTGGAGGCAGTCAGCAACATCCACCATTACTTCCCCCAACTCCATGATAACATAGCAGTGAGACCAGTTAAGAAATCTCTCTCTCTTGCCAAATATATATATATATATATATATATACATGTATATAAATATATGAATACTCTCTCAAGTCTACAGAATCCACAGAAATAATGGAAATCTGGAGGCAGGATTTTTTCTAGTGTGATTCAGGTTAATGTACCACGCTAAGAAGATACTACATAGAGCATGGAGCATCTGATTTATTCACAGGAACATCCTAGGACCTCTACTTTAAATTTCAGACAATCAGAATAAGGTTCCAGTTCAAGAACCATAAGTCATGCATAATAAAAATGTACAAGCAAACACCACAGGGTATAAAAACCCACAACAGGCAATTTTTTAAGTAGTAGATGCAGTTGTTGTTTGATATGCACCATGACAGTGTGAAATGTCAAATAAAACTGTAGCCCAAGGAACATGGCATTGATCAAATCCGAGACTTTAAAAAGAAAGAATTCTCTTGCTGAGCAGACCTTCCTGATTTATAAGGAAACTGAATCCAAAAAAAATCACTTTAGCAATTCAGTGGAATTTGGGGAAAAAGAGCATTTTCAGCTGCTAACCCAAATCAACAGGAGTTAATGGCATTCAACAAGAGATTTGCTTTCAGTTTGCTGAAGGACTGTGTGCAGTCCCAGTGCTTGATAGAGAACCTAAAGTCAGTGTGTATAATGTAAACAGCCCAGAGTTCAGTACCTATTGAATTAGATAAAAGCCTGTCCCTATCTTAACAAAACTGAAACTGCACTTAAGCTTTTCCACTCAGAGAAAAAATCCTCAAGTGGCAGAAGTTGTCCAGAGCTGTTGAGCACTCTCCATTCTTGGATGCTTTGAAGACTCAACTGCATAAAACCCTAAGCAACTTATTCCAGTCTTTTAGCTGACCTTTCTTTCAGATGGAGGTTGGATTAGCAACTTCCTGAGGTCCCTTTCCAACCTCTGACTCCTATGTGCATACATATACATTACCATTAAAATGCCATTATTTTAACAGCTGCAGTGTGACAGCAGCCATAAGGATTAGCAGGAGAAACCCTGCAAATATTTTCATGGAGTTTATTTAAAATATTTTATTGTTTAAAAAGCTGGATGACATAGCCCCTACTGAATTTGCTGAAGAGTTTATGAGCCTTTGCAGGCCAGATATGCAGCAGTGTCTGGGTTGTTAACTCAGAATACAGTTTAGGCTTACTGAATCGACACCATAATAAAACTCTGGTCTCTAAAAGGACTTAAACTCAATATATTCCACCATAATTTCAAATTCTGACAATCTTAAATTATGTACAAGGCTACTGTACCCAGTTTATACTAAAATGACTTGCCTAATTAAGGAAAAAAAAACAAACATTCTGTTTTCTGAACTAAGACCTTTAATCTGATAATACATTTAACCATGAAAAGTCAGCCTGTTAATCAGTGATCTGCAACATGTCCATCCTTGACTGTGTCTATGGCTCTCATGCAATCTGCCAGAAGGGACACTGAACAAGCACCCAGTTTTTACAGAGTAAAAAACAGTGGGAGCCTCTCCAAAAAAATGTATTACCCAAAATATGTTCCATATATATGATCAGAATATAACACCTTAATTGGTAGTGTTATTTCTATGCCCTTATGGGCATGGGAGCATGGAGAAGAGGTGCACTAACTCTGACAACCAAGGTGTCACTACCCCTGTGTGTGACTACAGAAGGACATGACAAATGATTTTCACTAGTTAACATTCATTCAGCTGTTGCATTTGCATTGTTGTTGTTTGGTCAGGAGAAAGGTCTTGAAAATGCTGAATGCCCTTTTTTATTGTGTTTTGTTCAAAGGCTTTCTGGGGTTTTTGGGTTTTGTTTGGGATTTGTTTTGCATAATGTGTCTCATATTTTACATACTATCAATTCAGTGGGAATAAAAAAGTTACCAATGCAAGACAGACTTCTGACAGCTCAGCAGCTTCACAGACCCCCCCAAACCAGAATACCAACTCAGTGATAGGACTAGTCTGTCTTTCCTCCAATTTCTCACCTTCATACTTTTGTTTTTATCTTTATTTTTTAAATTTGTCTAAAGAAGACTGAATTTTCTAACTATTTTCAGGAAATCACTCCCTCTTTGCTGCTCTGGTCCATGCTCTCTCTCCACCCATGGCAAATATTCACATCTCACTTTCCTCATTAATTTATTTGAGTACCAATTACTCAAAAGCTATGCTATTGCATAATACCTTTTTTTTTTCTATTATTCAATTACTTTTCCAGCCCAAAAAAACTTCCTTATGCCTTTTAACTTGAGAGAATTCTGGGGATCCTGGAGGCACCTTGTTCATCATACCCAGCAAGCCTAAATGGTTTACTCAGAGCACCACACTCTCTCTAGAGCTTCCAGAAGCTCAACACTGACAGAGAATTATATTACAGTAAAAAATCCCAGAAAGTGCCAGTTAAAAAAAAAAATTTTAAGAATTTTGAAAAATAAAAGAGAGAGAGAGAAAGAAAGAAAATTACCTCCAAACAAGTGTGGGAAAAGTACAAAGCCAACTGAAATTTTGTGCTGAATTCAGAGGGTTTATGGATCCAGACCTCTGAAGAGAATCAATTTTCAGCTTTGCACTGCACACACTCCCTAGGATACAAAAAAAACACAGGCACATTTCTAGTGAAAGATGAAAAAAGGCTTATAACCACCACCAGCTAAAAGCCACGAGAAAAAATCAGTAGCCATAACATGGACTTAGTCTCTCCAGTATAATATCACTACCAGAAATCCCAGTGAGATACAGTGATTCCAATTAATTTATAAAAATACTTCTAAAGTATGATATTACATGTTATAGATATTTGAGATGTCACTTGATTTTCCAGTCCTTTAGGAAAACTATTTGAGATGTCTGGAAAGCTGGATACAGAAAACCACAGGCATTATTTAGCCAGGATTTCCAAGAGAGAGGGAATGAATGCTTCTTTTTTCAAGAGCGGCAAATTTGGAGCACCAAAAGCCAAGGAAGTGCAAAAGAGCTTTCATCCCCCCAAACTGGAACCAGCTGAAAAGACCAAGTGCACTAATTATTACCTACAAGGAAAAAAAGGGTATTTTCTGGTTTTCCTTTTAGCCCTGAGTAATGGCCTTAAGGGAGATGTCATTTAAACCGGGCTGTTGCTGATGGCACAGAACCGTGCTGCCTCAGTTCTGGAAGCCAGAAAAAGATTGCACTCTGAACTCCCCTAACATCCAGGAACCATATTAAATGACACGCTGAAACAAGAGTTAGTCTGGTTTTATTACTGCTCAGTGCACAGGCATGGATATACACCAGAGCAAATTAAAGTAAACTTGCCTAAGGCACTTTGAAATTCAAGGTCTTAAAATGACCAACTTCTGAGTCTTTATCAGCACTACTAATACATTAAAACTACCCTGTTCCCAGAGTATTCTTGTGTCATTCAAAAACATTGCATTTACATTGCAATTTACATTACAATGCATTTGCATTGCTGCCTCTCTCCCCCCTTTCTTTCTTTATGTCTGTGGTTGCCTTTCTGTTTCTCCATAGCCTGTGATATCCCTCCAAGGAGCAAAGCATAACAGTTGTGTATTGCTCAGGAAATGAACCCAGCTCCTGACTCCCAGCAGCGATACGAGAGCAACCTCACACCAAGCGAGATATTTCACCTGCAAATGCACCCAAGCAATGAGAGGAAAAACAAGAGCCAGTAATTCAAAATAAAAATATTCACATTAAAGTGACAATTGGAAGCATCCTTTGTAGACCGCTCTAACACCAAAAATAATACAGCTGAAGGAAAATTAGGGTGGAGAACAAAATGGCTGTGGAATATTCCTATTTCCTGACTGGGTTATATTCTCAAGTGTAACACCAATACTGGTTTTATTTTCCTCAGAAGGGTACCTTCACTATCTTGCTTTTACACCACCAAGGATTTTGTACTGCAGATTTTGTACTGTTTCTTTTCCAGCTTATTCTTTTTCCTCATGGCACTGTAAGGTCTGTCCAATCCCACACGCCTCAGCCAGACTGCTTCCCAGGATCCACACACCTTGCTAGGCACTGGGACTTTGTTGCTGAAGTGCTGTTTATTGCATATAGAAGGCCCTGGTTTACTTTCCTACTTTCTCAGCAGCTACTTAAGGTTAAGTATTCTCACAAATGCTTTAGGAAAATCAAAACTTGCTTCCTACAAGTAGAGGGAGTTAAATAAAGGCTTAAACCTAAAACAATTTTTATTAGATATTGCTATTATACTGCTTTTGGTTCTGTCAAGGAGAAAAAGACAGTCAAGATACCACATGGATTAAAACTATTATGATAGTCTCATGATAGGACAAGAATCAGTTTTGCCACTTCTTAATGAGCAGATATTTTAGAAACGAAGACATTTATGAAATCCACAGGTTTTTAAACTTTTTATGTGGATAAGATTTAATAAAATATTGCATTTAGAGATTCTATCATAGAATTTTCTGGTTCTAGCATTGGAAGAGAGCTGAGATGGGACACAAAATGAAAGAAGCAGGTAGAAATATATGAGGTGTTAGCTGTAATATTTGAATTGATGTTTTTCTTGACAAAACCTGAAAGCCCTACAGCAGCATGCAGCCTAAAAGGATTGCTAAATAAAACCCATCTCAGAAAAAGATTTGCTACATGTAAAATTAAATTAGACAGGCAATTTGATTGTTTTCAGAAAATGTATGAACTGGTGCACCTGAATTGCCCAGGATTGCCTAATTGATTATGTTGATGAGATCTCACATTCATATAAAAGAGAAGAAGCTCCAACTCCTCCTGAAAAACATGTCAACTGCCCAGCACTTGCAGAGGTGGGGTCTGTTTGTTCTGAAAGTCCATCCTCACATTGCTCAGCTTCAGGAAATATTTGAAAAAACCCAAGTACACAAGCTCCAAAATGAGAAAGGCACAAAGTTCTAGCGGAACAGATTTCCCAGCTTATTGGTATCATTTATTAGTCATTATTGTGATCCCTCTAAAACAAGGAGCTTCTCTACTATCATTTTGTTCATATTTTCTTTATGAGGTTATTTTTTAAGAATAACCTCTAAAACACTGTTATCAGAAGTTACCCTGCATTTGTGAGACAGTTACTGTTAGACTGACTTACGTCTAACAGACTATTACAAATGTCACATCCTTAAAACTTTTAGGATCAACAGAGGCAAGAGGAGAAAAAAAAAAACCTCAATATATGGATTTTCAGGTTTGTTTGAAGGAGGTGTATTTATAAAAGACCTAAAGATGTTGACTATTTAAGCACCTAAGGGCAATAACTAGTAAGCAAAGAAACCCAAAAATATATTTATTAAATACTCAAAATTCCTTACTGGAACTATAATCTGGTAAATGTCAAGATGAATTGAATCCTGCATTTAACTCCTTTTACTTTCTGAAATGAGTTGAATTTTGATTCTCTACAGAGTTATACTTCCTGCTTAGTAGGTATTGCCATAATACTGCATGTGGATCAGAGCAATAAATCCGCAGGATTTATTGATTTGGGAGATTATTTTATCAAAATGTTTGTTCCCTTCAATAGGAAACCCAAGTCTCTGATTAAAAGTCTCCAGGAGCATGTTGGAAAGAGACAGGCAAGATCTGGGATCTCCTGAGTGCTGAGTACTCATAGAAAGTGCCTGCAATTATGCAGTTGGATAAATGACACCTAGGAATTATATCTATTTAAGATAAATTATGTTTTAATCCCATGTCAATACAAAGACACTGGGTATATGCAAAGTGTTAAGAGTTCTCCATGAACAAGTTAAAGAGCATGCAAGTGATCAGGTAAGAGAATTCCTGGGCATTAATGAGGCTTTTGGCTAAGTGGAAGGAATAACTCTTAGAATAAAAATTGTTATGCCATGTCAGATGTTTCTACTATCCTGTAGCAGAAAGTAAGCTGCAAGAAACCAAATTAGACTTTCTCAGGAGGTTCAGGCCCCCTTTTCTGAGAACTGACAACTGGTGGTGTGTGCACTATTAATTATCTGCAAATACGAAGCTAAAAAGGTTAATTTCAACGCCTTATTATTCTAATACTTCAAATACCACATTATTTCCCTGTCTGCCAATGGGTATTCTTCTAATATTTCAAATTTTCAAATACTACACACTTCTTCCCTATCTGCCAATGGGCCCTGCAGGTGCTCCAACACAGAGCAAAGCCTGCAGGTCAGACTATAAAGAAAAAATCCCCATCTGTATTCACTGGCACCATCAGGATTATCTTATCTCAATAATTAATGTCATTAATTGCGAGAGCATATGCCTGTAATGCATCTCTGTGGAAGATGCTGCTGTTGTATTCACGGGGTTTTTTTGTCTGCCACTTCAAAATGACCATAACCTCAGAGTGGAAAAGAGACACTGCAGCTACAATTTATTCATTACGTGCCTCTAATGAAATGGGAGTAGTTACAACTCCAAGAACGTGAGGTAAATGATTAGGGAGTTGCTGCTGTTTGCTATTGCTTAGGGTGAGGGAGCATGCAGCGCACAACTTGAGTGATAACCAGAGCTGGGTGAAGGTTTCTATGCTGGCATACAAAGATCTCTCTCGACTCCAAGCAACCATCCAAAAATAAAACCCATAAGAATTCATTGTCAAATCTAACAATTCAGTTCTTTCCCAATGCTCACCTAAGTCACAGGTGAAGAAGAAACATTCAAAATCCCTCATATTCTAATGAAACAGAATATGTCTCATATTGCTGTGAGGACACCTTCTGCCTCCTCCCAGGAAGCTTGATGGTCTCTATCTTGAGAGATCATCAAACTCAAACAGGATAAATGAGTTTCTGCATCTTTACTCCTCTTTCTTCTGCATGGTATTTAAAAACTGGCAGACAGAAATAATGCTCAGGTTGGCTTCCTTTTATTCAGTTCAGTTACTGAAACTGACATTTTGCAAGTGCCTGTTGCTTTCACATCAGAGGAAGAAATTTTGCAAAGTATCTTCATTACTCAAGGCTTCAAGAAACAGAGATTAAAAATCTTGCATATTTAGGACCCTGAGCCCTGCCAACAAGGAACATGTCTTCTAAGCTTCTAAGTCTGGCTAATTTTGAAAAGGGTAGTCTGAGTGTAAAGTCACAATTTGTGGCCATTAAAGGATAGGAAAGATCATAGGATGTTCTAAGTGCAAGTGCAGGCCTCCCCCGTGATAAGGACATGCACTTCCCATGCCAGCTGGCAGGATAGAGGCTCAGCATCCAACCAAATCCTACTTTGGCTCCCATTCAGATCCTCCCTCTTCCATCAGACCTTGAGCAGCTCTCCATGACGACAAGCAGTGCCCCAGCAGGACTGATTAAAGACCAGGCACGAAGCTCATTTATAAATTGTGAGAGTAAATTTACAGCCCAAAAACTGCAGAAAGGCATTTTTCCTCTCTTAACAGAACTGTGCTGTGTTTACTGAAAATATTCAGAGCAGACCTCTTCCCCAGTAGACACAGAGGCACAGCTCCACTGGAGTTAATGGAGCTGGACTGATTGACACCAGTGGAGAAGCCGGCTCAGGATTTGACTGGTTTAATACTAAATAGATTTCATTCAGACTCTAATTTCAGCACTCTGCACCCTCCCTCAGGCGCTCATTTGATATCCTGCATGGCTAATTTGTACTCAACATAAAATATGCATACTTGCTGTTGTCTCCAGAACTAAAATATTCAGCCTACCCGTGCATGCCAAAGACAGTTTCCCCTGCACACTTCAGAGTCATAAGAATGTGCTGTAACAGGCATACCTGTGCATTTGGGAATGCACCTGAAAAATTAGAAAAACATTTTCAACTGCTTACTGAGTCTCTAATTGCAGGCCCTGATGTGTTTACTCCCCATGCAATTGCACAGCAATTAAAAGAACAATTTGCACACCTACGAATTCTGAATTTTAGCACATTTTTATTTCAAGAACTCAAATCCCACTGGAGCAGGGCAAGAAAACTTCTTGCCTAAGGTATTTTTTTCTAAAATGAGGAATAAGGACTCAAGAAGGGCAAATTCAAGAACGGAAGGCCTGGGCCTGAAAGTCTGCAAAGGTGGAAAAGTATGTGGAAAAAAATCTCTGCCAGCTCCCATTCAGGAACTGCAGTGGAGCCAAAGAAACACTGCAGTTTCAAACTGCATCACGTGTAACCTGACAGAGTCAGAGGTCCAGATGCTAATTGGCTCACAATTAAATGAAGAACAGCACCAGCTGTTCTTATCAGTGCAAAGGAGCACCAGAAAATACTTTCTACCTTATAAATTGAGCTATCACCTCCATTGGGGTGGGAGTGATTCAATTCTTTTGCTCTCTGCAAAACACTTTGTGCAATCTTACCTCATGATGTGAGGTTTTTTTATTACCAAGAGAAGAAAAATATTGGCATATGGTGAGATATATATTCATAGATTTTAAGCTGTATAACACAGATATATGTCCTGATATCTTATATGATAATCAGGCTAGGGAAATGATATCAAACCACTGTTATGGACTTAAATTTAGTGAAGACTTTGCACTCCAAGGTACCAGAATATCTCAGCAAGTCAACAATATTAATATATTCTACTCCATATTCAAGCCATAGCCTACATAATTTTCACTGTTAAGCGGGCTGGCAGAAAGACCCCTCCAGTCTTGTCAGTATGACCTATATTTTTTTTTAAAAAAACTTCTATTACTAATTTCTCTTTCCTGAAATAGCAACATGATGAAACCTGTGCTTTAATTCCTCTGCAGTTATAACTCTGGCTACAGCCTAGAGTTTAAGATACTCTTTGCCAACTCTCTCAGGCTCTACTGAGCATAGATCTTCCACCAGCAAAAATTTCATGTGAAGTTGAATTTTAAGTACCAGAAGTAGATTTGCTTGTCAAATGGAAGTCTTACTAGGCATTCAACAACCATTCGCACACAGCCTGGAACACAAAAATTCAGCCTATCAAACCAGTATCTTGACAAAGAAAAAAGACCATGAGCACATTACCACAACCAAATTTTTTCCAGAGAGAACTCAGAGACAGAAAGTAAAGTAAAGGTATCACCTACAAGCTAAAAACAAAAAAAATATGTAGGATTTAGATTTGCTTCAAAAACAGTGCAGGCTAACAAGGCACCACCTCTGTGTTAACAGAGGCTGCTCTGGGTCTGATCCAGGGTATGGCAGAAGAAAAAACATTTCAATCATTCAAAAAAAAAAACCCCAATCCTAGACTTTTCAGTTTTGTCTTTAGGTAACATTTCCTACAATACTTATGGGATTTTTCCTAATGCAGCACACTTTTTTCTTCTCAAAAGCAAAATTTTGCAACAAATACGGTAGACTTTGCTGAAGTAAAGGGCTTCACTAACAAAAAACATACTAAAATCTTTCTGCTTTTGTGAGCCTATATAATTTCTGATATAGGCCCCAAATCTTTTGGTTCAGTTGAAACAATTAACAGTGACAAAGTTTTATTTGCACATGAGAAATGTGGGTGATCAGGCTGATCCACTTTATTCAGCCTCCCAGATAAAAACACTACATTGAACATTAGATCTGGTCTCTACATAACCATAGAACCACGAAGCCAAAAAAGTTAAACCCTGCTTAAAAGAAAGAAGGTAGGCCCAGATTTATAACCTCAAGAAGTTGAGCGTTGCCATAGTCAGTTTTAACAGCCCAGGCGTGGAGAGAATTTAGAAGGGTAAAACAGAAGAGTAGGCCTGTATAATGCCCTCTTTTACCGAGATTTGTACTACAGCTCAAAAAAAAAAAAAAATCACCCCAACTGTAATGATTTCCAGAGAAATCAGACATGCCAAAACAACGTAGATCTCGTGCCTGAGTGAGGAGTGCACTGCAAAACCCTTAATATGACAGTTACACACATATTTTTCAATCATGCTACAAAGTCTCAGGCATTTTTCCATGGAATGTGGTGTTCCAAGGACATACAGATTTACCTCTACATTTCTAGAACTCCTCAGTTGTCTAGTCCTACTTACATTTTACTTTCTCTGTGAAAAATGCACGTTCATTTACGTTTCTTAAACTAACTCTCACTTTGGTGCCGAAAGAAAACAGAACAACCAACCTCTGAAAACACCAGCCACTAAAGTTCTGTGTAGTAAAAATAAGGCAGGTATTTTCAGGCATGGTCTCAGTATACAAACCTTCAGGCAAGATTGATTTTCTCAGCAGCTTTCCTTTAAAATAAATAAATGTCCAGCACCATTGCTAGAAGATGAAAAATTCAGGCTGTTTGATCTGGTGGGATGGGAATAATGCACTGCAAGGAAAAGAAGCCTTCTCAAAGAACTTCCCAACAGCAGCAATGGCTGGTTTATAGCAACATAAAGTATCTTGTTTGCCTGTGGACATTATGTGAGCCACTGATTTTTGTTGCTTTTTAAATAAGTTCTGGAGAAGCTCTCATTCTTATTTCAAAAAGTTATATTCTCTGTCCACAATTGAAATTATGTATTTTCATAGAATAAAAAAAATCCATAATGGACATAATGGAAAGTGTTGAGCTAAGGGAACAAACAGCTTTCCCTGGAATACCATAGGAAGAACTGAAGTACTGCTCATATTCCTCCATAAACACCTGCTTTATGAACACCTTTGCATCAGCAAAGCAATCAAGCACCTTTTCCACTATCCCAGACCTCAACCAAGAGTAGATGGAGAACGATGCCAAACCAACGGGAAATCAAAAGTGGCCAAGAGTCCTCAGAGCTGAACCATGGTGCACTGTGGAGTCTGACCTGAAGCAATAAAAACCTGCCAGTGTTTTGGATTTTTACATAGGCAGACAGAGAAACCCACCATGCATAATAGATATCTCTGTCCGGCTTCTAAGACTGAGCTCATGCTTTTCATGTATAAAAAATAAATGTGTTTCAGCACTGGCTGTTTTGGTGACCTCCATGGGACTTTTAATCAAACCTTGCACATAGCTGGGGCTTCAGAGATTATTTGATTTCTTCTCCAGAAAGAGCAAGACAGCTCTTGTTTCAATTAATATTTCGATCTCAAAGAACACAATCAAAAATTGAACTCAGTAATTAAAATAAAAATTAAAAAATATCATGGAATCCTTATGTGGCCATAGCAGCAGAACCTCAAGATACCATAGCAACACTTGCTCTTTTATTATTAAATAAAGTATCTTGCAGGCTCATAAAATACCAGTCAATGCAGACATATTTTGGGCTTCACTCCATAGAGGACTCATTACTCTGGTGCTCCTCTTCTCTTGAGCTTGTCTTACTGAGACACTAGAGGTCAGCCTCCCAAAGAAAACTAACCACTGCTCAGCTTTAAATCCATGAGGAATTGTGGCACTTGGAATTCAATGCATACAAAAGCAGCGCCGGAGATGCAGCGATCACAGAATCATGGAATATTGTGAGTTGGAAGGAACACACAAAGATCATGGTCCTGCACAGGACCAGCCCCAAGAATCACATCATGTGCCTGAGAGAAGTGTCCAAACATTCATTGGACTCTGGCTGCCTTGGTGCTGTAACCACTTCCCTTTCCTCCACAAAGAACAGAACCATGCTTTGGTTTCCTCACTTGTTTAATTAGCACTGTTGCATTTACCAAGAAAACAGAATTCATCAACAACCTGATGGCCTTCCCGGTGAAAATGGATGAATTTGGGCACACAGGGAGAGCAATGCACATCACATACTTCAATTTTAGCTCTTCACACTGTCCCCCCAAAAACAGCCACATATCCAAGTTTGTACTTTACGTTGGATGCATAGGCAACTACATGGATTGAAAACTGGTGCGAGGCACCACTGGAACAAGTTCAGCATGGGGTCACTGTGTGGTTGGTGTCTGCAGCACTCACCCCGTGAGGAGAGGATGAGGTTCCTGGGCTTGTTCAGCTGGAAGAGTTGAGTTTGGAGAAAGGACCATCTCTGAGAATGTTCCAAAAAACACAGAGTCAAGCCCTTCACAGCACTGTGGAGGAATGAGGAACAACAGGCATAAACAGAAACAGGAAGGGATACACCTGGCACAAGGAAAAACTTTATTGCTTTGGGGCAGTCAAGCAGTAACAAAAGTTGCTCAGGGAAATGGAGCCTCCACTAGTGGACATTTTTAAGGTCTAAATGGATAATTCTCTGAGCAGCCTGACTTCTCTGACCAGCTGACCTTGCTTTTAGCTGGAGTTTGGAGTAAAAAACTCCTGAGGTCCCTTTTAACCTGAATGGCTTTCAGTTTTTTCATTTCAGGATATGCTGTTTAAAAAGTCTTTGAAGGATGTTCCCTCCTTTATACTTAGCCGTGAAATTACATAGAGCTTCCCCAAAAAGGGGAGCAAAAATTAGATCTCAGTTTCAGTCCTTACTTTATCATTACTCTGTAACACAATCACTCCTATTTCAGGTTGAAAGGCTTTGCACAAAGGCAAAACCTTCTGAGATAGCACTGACTTGTGCTTCTCATCCCAGAGAACAGCCACAAGCCCTTGAAGGTGGCAGAAGTCACTTCAGCTCAACAGGCAACAGTAGTTCAAGAGTTCACAGCAGCACTACACAAGACATCAGGACAGGAGGTGAGGCAAAGCAATAAAACCATTAGAAAATAAATCAGCACAATATTATGGAAACTACCAGAAGAGAATTGCCAGACTCAAGGTGAGAAATCTCTGTTGTGACAAAGTCAGTCTTTTAAGGTGTCACACAGCTAAAGGCGGAGGAAGGGCAGCCCTGCTAAACCCTGGTATCCTCACAGCCTCCTGCCACCTACTAACCAGGCTCACTTTTATTTTGCTCAGTCTAGTGGAATCACTGCCTGAGGCCTTTCCTTTGTTTGCTTATTTGCTTATTTTGCTGAATGGCCTTTTCATCTCCAACCCTTTCCCTCTCCCTCCTTCTCCAACCACTCATCTTTTCCATGGCTGTTTTCATGCTCAATTAGCTCTATTTTCGCCATCCTTTCTCCCTAGGCAGGCACTCCTTTAGCCATAACCACTCCCAAATCTGTCACCTCCAGCTCTTGCAGAGGTAATGACCAGCAGGGACCACGGGAAGCTGCAGGTGACATACCACATCACCTGTGAGCTAGAGAGATGAGCAGCAGCTCTGCTGACAGCAATGTGACAGAGCATGCACATCCTCCAGCTGCCAGAGAGCCATCAGAGCAGCTCCATGTCAGTGACTGCTCCCTAGTGTAAGGTCTGCATTTTTCATTTCATGGCTCGATGAAAATAAAGGCAGAAGAGAGACAAAACTAGGGATAAGGCTAAATGGAACTATTTTGAGGAGTTGCATGCATCTAAATTAGGACACAAGAGAAAGGATGGAAAATGGGTGAATGATATTTTATCCTCAAATAGAAATAAAGAGCAGTATTGCAACTTCTAGCCAAAAGTAATGAAATGCATAATGTGTTTCTATCCTCTATACGCCAGTGGGGGGGAAAAAAAAATCAACACAAATCTGTTGCAGACAGAGTAGCATACATCAGCTAAAGAATTGCCAGTTCTCTTATAAGGAAATTGTATTCTTAGGCAGAAAGTCTTTGGGCTCGTTGGGGTTTTTTATTTCCTCCTTTTTTAGTGCCTTCTTCCCTCATTTTACAAAAGCTTATTATTTAAACTAGGCATTTGGGATCTGTATTGGGGATCAGAGACATGAAAGCACAGCTTCAGTGAGGCTGAAGTTCCTGAAATCCTCTGCCAAGCCGGATCATACCGAACCCGTCTGTCACAAGGGACAACACCAGCATAACTCTGTCTCAGTAAGAAATTGCCTCCATAATCACTTCCAGCACACACAGTAGGATCGTCTAAGAAGGAAGGCTAAGAAACAGCTGTGGAAGTAGAGGGAAAGGAAGACAGACAGGAAGGAGCTACAAAGGACACTTCCTCCCTCCCTGCATATTTTAAGCCATGTATTTATGAAACACAGTGAAGGTCTAATTATGTTAGTTTGCAATGAACACTTAAGTGCAATTAGCCATAGTTTCAAGCTGGAGGGAACAATTATTTTTAATACAGCTAATTAACATACAGGATGCGGTGTAAGATTATTTGTCCCTCATTCTAACAAAGCAGCCTCAGCCACTCCATTACCTTCCTCTTTTAATATGGCAGGTTTCAGCCCTGCCTTCTCTGCTGCTCATCACAGTCTCATCCCACTTATTCTTTTGCTTTCATTAGTTTTTTGGAATTTTCAAGCTGTATAATTTCTGTCCATAGCACAAATACAGCCAAGCATTAAAGTATTTTAGCATTTTTTTATCATAGGTGTGTAGTCCCACTAACCTCAATAGGTTCCTCAGAGCTGGATTACAAAGAATTTGATTTTAATTTTTTTTTCCTTTTTTTTTTTTTTTTGGTTTTTGTTTTCCATTTCCACCCTCAGGCATGTAAAAGTGGGGGAAAAAAACTATCCTTTTTAAAATTTTCTTATCTTCAAATTATTTGTGATCTGCCATCCTCACTGAATCTATTATCAGCTCTTCCTTCTGCTGTCTTCTCCTGACAATCAAGAACTGGGACTATGGAGCCAGGTCCAGCTTCCCAGTTTTGACGCCTTCTTGGCAGCATTCCAAAACAATCTGCTATATTGATCATCCTGCTGGATGCTATTACCTCCTTATTTCTCTTTGTCTTTGGGGTTGAGTAGGATTGTTTCTAATTCTTGGGGAAATTGATATGAATTTGGCTACCACATAATTCCCTCCAGCTGTAAATTATTGTAACAGACAATTATAGCCTTTTACCAAACCCAGCACATTCTGAGCACTCAGATTGCAGGCAGCTCTACTCAGCACATTTCAGCTTGGCAATCCTTTCAAAAGACAGAATTTGCATTTAAAATTGGCCTTCCCTGATTTGTGGCATAATGATAGGGCACAATGGGGGAAAGCTTGCACACCTCTTGTATTTCATCTAGCTTAGCTAAACAGAAAGATTACATTGTCCAGAGAGTATTTGTGAGAAATACTAAAATCCGCTGAAGAGGCCGTAACACAGACATAGGCTTGGTACTCTTGCAAGGCAAAAGGAGACCAGGATTTTTAAGAATATATGCCACATTCTTCATGTTCCTCTGCTGTTCAATTCAATTAATGAAATGACACACCACCGAAAAACGGGAACGATGTAAACCTCAATTTGTCAATAACTAGACTCCAACAATAAGAGGGTGGAGGGCATTACCTTTCCATACATGTTCTTCTGAAGCACCTGATACAACCCATTACTGTTGGATATGGACACCGGAGCAAATGGACCACAAGGTCAGTGCAATGATTCCCAATGTCTCCTCCTAGTCACTGCCATGTCCTCATCTGCTGCAGTTCCCAGGAGACATCAGGATCAGAGAAAACATTCCTCAGAGATAGTTCAGTTCACTTAGTCCAAGTACAACCTACAGAACTACTCAAGGAGTGTATTTATTTTCAGACAGTAGGACCCAACACCTTATAGCCCTCCAAATTTCAAGTCAGACAAAAAGCCCTCGTGTGAAAAACAGCTCTATGATCCTCCCCACAGATTGTCACTTTATGTAATAAAGCCACAATAAGAAACCATGATGGAGCTTAACGTAAAATACAACTTTAGTATTTTGTGTTTCTTTCCTGCTGCATCTCCTACCTTGGCTTACACTTATTTGGAGCATTTTCCTAACCAGTTTCCCCACACTACTGATAGTAATGAATAACAAAGCTGCAAAGATCCTCAGAAGATGTATTTGACATCCTCCCTGGCAACATGCAGGTACATTAAATAGCTCACAGCACTCGGGCTATTACCAGGAGGGATGTTTTAACAGACATACAGCAGTTCATCTTCTCCTAAAGCAGGGAAGGGAGAGAAGGAACACCAAGTTCTGTTGAGCATTTTGCAACATCCCCATTTATGTAAGACACATGTTAATGAGAAAAACAATATGCAGATTCCCCTCATGGAGTCCCAAGCAGCTAATGTGATGTCCCACTTCTTATAGTGCTTTAATTAAAGAAAAAACAAACAAACACAAAAACAAAACTACTAGTAACTGAAGATGCCATTGGATTTCCCTGCAGCCCCTGAATAATTTTGTGACTTTGTCCTTGACAGGAAGTAAAGAAATAATGTATATTGTGAGGGCCAAACCTCTTTCAAGGAAAGAGGCCTTTTCTGAAAATTCTTTTTTCCATGGATGATTCAAAAACCAGAATCTGTGCATTAAGGTCACCAAATCAATCGACCAAACAAAAGAAAATTAAATTCTAAGCCATACTACTGTAAGTACTGAGGTGCAAACACTCCTTGCCCTCAAAGCATTAACACCAACTTGTACAAAAAACACAAGCAGAAAGACGCTTTACACTTTACTCCGTGTTACTGTGCTAAAATACAACTTTAGAAACCATGTATTTACCACTCTCATCCTGAAGGGAGGAAGGTTCTTCCTCTGTTTTGCCACTTCATGCTGCTGGGGGAAGCCACCAGCAATTCCTGGGAGAAAGTACTTCTGCATGGGTACTGTGGTGCTTCTACAAAGGTATTTTATACCGCAAGGTACAAGGAATTTCCCCAGCATCTGGAACAAGTTGTTCCTGGCTTCAGCAGTCACAATACACAGTTGTTTCTGTTTATTGATATGCCTTGACAGAGTACACCTTCAAAAAGCTTTTGGAAGTTTTTCTGAAATGATCAGAACTTCCTCCTCATGCCCAGTAAGTGTGAGGCTGGGATTTAGGCACCATGAAGTTCGAGCACTGTATTTTCACAGAGGACATGGTTTGCTGTTGAACAAATGCCCCATTTTGACATCCTCATGCTGTGTCTTTATACCCTCATCCCTTTTAATTAGGCTGTAAAGTCCTGTTGAAAGCTTAGCTCTAAATGAATCACACTTTCCAGGGTAAATCAGGGTTGAAAGATTCCCAGTTGCCAGTAGGAAGGCTGGAACTTGGGCACCAGTGATGGGAATGACTGTGACCCAAGTTCTCCCAGATAATTTTGAGCCTCACTCAGAATTTAAGCTTTCCTATTCCCCACCAGCTTTTGCAGATAATTATAAGGCCTTGTTATAAGCCACAAGGTTTTTTTTTTTTACACTGCTAATCCATAAAACACTAAAAAGAAGGAATAAAATATTGAATTTTTTAAACAGTGTATAACACAAAGAACCAAGTATGTAGTTAATGTAACAATGTCCTTCTAAGTTCCCCTGATAATACATGACTGAAATTTAACCAAAAAAATTTTTTTTAGTCTTTATTAAGGAAATGTCCCTTGCCCTTCACCACAGGATTACTAAAACTCATCCATCTCCTCAGGATCTTACAGCTCTCTTAGATACAAAGACCTTTTAACTTGCCAGGGCAGTGAAAGATCTAAACCTTTTTCCTAGCAAATGCCCTAAATAATTCTATTCTGTAAGTTATGAAAGCCTAACAGTCTCTCCTGATTTCATCTGGTCACAACTTCAAAGTGTCTGAAACCTTAATAAATAAGACTTTTCTGATTTCCACACACAAGAGAGAAGACAATAAGAGCAAGGTTTCAGCGTGTGTCAATAGAAGGCATCTAATTATTTTTAAAACAACTGATGTTCTTCTTGATGAGAATTTCTGGCAGTGCCCTTCCTCTGAGGATTTACACAAGACAGCAAAAGGAATGCACATCTTGTTTCTCTGGGATAATCATTCCTTATTGGTGGAAAGGGATTGGGTAAAACTAAGGAGAGGTAACTCGTTTTGCAGTGTCCACCTCTTTAAATTATCTTAAACCAAGACCCAGAACCATTCCTCAGGCTTACCTCCTTCAATGCATTATCTGCTCCCCAGGAAGACAGCACACATCTCACAGAGCCACAGTTTGTTGGCTTTTCATGTCCTCCAAGGTCAGCAAAGCCTTCTCCAAGACCTGAGGCAAAATCATACAGCTCAGTTAAGGGAAAAAAAAAAAACCAAATGAATCCAAGATACTGAAAATATTCCTTTCCATTTATCTATTGATAAACATTTCTATTAAAGAGGCAAACATACAGATATTTTTTCAACCATGATTAGCACTGAAATTTACAGTGATTAAGTGATTGGGCTGCAGAAAAAGTTGTCAAGACTGTCAGCTTCACTCTCACCTTACTGGAATGGTACTTTCCAGAGGTTAAAAAACTAAATTTATTACTAAATCAGCAGAGCCCTGCTAAATTACAACAGCAAGGAATGCAGCACAAAACCTCAATGAATTGGACTTGGCTCGAGTCATAGAGCTGACAGCCTGTGTCTCTCAAGTCACCTTTCAGCAGATCAGCAAACAGAGCCCAGCAGCATCCCAGCTCCCCTGTGCCAGAAGGTAAGGAGCACCAAGAGGGAAATGAGGCTGTGAAAACCTGCCAGGCCAACCTTAGGCACAAGAAATTCAGCTCAGCCTCATGTGCTTCACATCAAGGTTGTCTGGTCACCCAATAAATCAGAAACAGGTGCTCACTCCTGATCATCTCCTCTCCACTTGCATGACCCCCAGCTGGTTATCTCCTCCCTATCTTAGAAGCAGCCAAACTCATCCTACTTCTTAAAAAGTTATCTTAAATCCCACTGAATGAAGCATTAAATCTTATTTATCCTTACTGTGTAACTATCAGGGGGCTGCTCCCAATGCTCTAGTCAGGAGCTGGCAGCAGCCACTTTTGCTGATTGATAAACAGAGTCCTGAGAAAACTTTTCTTTTCCAACTATGATCTTTGCAGATGTTATCAGCTAAGAGCAGGATGTTAGTCAATTGTTGTAAATTGCAGCCAAAGTCAGTCTGTACTGATACACTGCACTTGAATCCAGTTGGCTGAGACAGGCTTCCCAGATGTGGATCTTCAGGACAGATCTGCCTGCCCTGGAGAGAAAAGCATTGGGTCAGCACCAGTGTAGAGCAGCACTGCCCTCAAGACAGCAGCAGCCACATTGAACCTTCTAACTAATGAGTAATTTTCACCTAAATATTTCAGTTTCCAAAGCCTGTACAGTCTTCTCCACCACCTGCACCAATCCACATCAGTGTTCAGTGCAATGGACGTTTCTTTGCCTCTTTGGGTTTCCAGACTGACCCCAGAATGGATGGGAAGAATGTCACAGCACTAAACATAGCTTAGGCTGGGGCCATTTCTGCTGAGCTCTTCCACTGCCCATTGCATGCAAATGCCAAATGCAATGTGGTGACTGCACGGTCACCATGCAGCACCGCAGAGGGCTTGGAGGCTGTTGCCACTCTTACCACAGCTGAGGTGAACCTTGTGAGTTTCCCCTTCTCTGAGTTCAGAAAATGCCAAGGTATCAGCCCTTCAGACTGCTTGGAATAACTCAGAGGACTCTGCCTGTGGTGGGGTAGGGAACTCTGGTGCAAAATTCTCTGCTGGCAGGACTATGGAGACAGCAACCTCTGATGGAAGGGAGGCTGTAAAGAGCATGGGCATAAAAACTAAACCTCCTTCAGGCAAGCTTCAGAAGAGGCCCTTTGCCTCTCAGCTCTAAAAGGAGAAATTAATTTCACTTCTGATTGAAGACTGATGTTATGCTTTAGCAGCCAGTGATCTCCAAGAAAAATAAAAACTGATTAGAAATCAAGAGCTGGGGACTGGCTTGAAGTTAATGAAGTCAATTTATCATATATCCTGTTACAAGTGTAAATAACAGAGTGTGTCTCATGAAAGTCTGGGATAATGATTGCTCTGGCCCCAGCCAGCGCTTCTAGAGAGAGCAGCAAAATTAGTGGTCAAGGAAATGAAATGTACACAGTGATTTATATGCAGCCCTGGGTAATATCAGTGAAATTAGTGAAATTAGCTCCAGATATTATTTCTGCTCCTTAGGTAAGTTATTTGAAACAAATGTCAGGCAAAACCTAATTTTTATATCAACTGAGAGAGGCCTGAGTGTGAATGCATTTCCAGGGATGTAAACCTGTGGGGGGGAAAAAAAAAAAAATGCAAAGAGATATTAATGTCTCATGATAGAAAGGTAAGGGAAAAGATCTAAAGAACATTACAGTTTTCATCATCAAGGATTTGTTGGAGAATGAATTAGATCATTCACTCAATAGGTTAAAGTGTCTGAAGGAAACAGTGTAATACTGAACGAAAAAAAATCAGGAAAAAATAAAATGCAAATACTGTATTTATAGAAATTATAAAAATCTAAGGGCCTCTAAGGCAGACAAGTGGCTTGCAACTGCCATAAAAAAGTGGCTCTGCTCTTTTCACTTCCAGGTGGGAGTAGTTGTGAGCAGAGTGTGATCAATGCAGTGTAGTGGAGACAAACAGGAGTAGGAAGCATCAGCTGAGTTAACTCCTTTCTATTTTCCCATCCCAATTTTTTTTTTCTTTATCCTCATCCCGCCACTCTTCCAAATCTTCATCTCAAACAAGTTTGCTTTCTGTATGGGTAAGAATAAACCCATCTACTCAAATATCAGTAGCATGTCTTCAGCTCTGTGTGTACAACTGAATGTCCTGCATCTGGTTGCTGCTTTAAGGCTGAATTATTTCATTTCATAAGAAATGTCCTGAACTTCACATCTCAAAAGTGCTGCTCTATTAAGGACAGGAGTGTCCTCCAAACTCCTTGAATGCATCTTCAAAAATTATACTCTCCAAGAACCAGAAAAGCATGCTTATGGGGTTTGACATTCATGGAGGTGCTGAACATGGACTTAGGCCTTGTCTTAGCCAGCTCTGAGAAACTTCTTGGTTTCAAGCACCAACCACAGCAAATAGCACAGAATAAAAGTCAAATACTGTGCATCCAAAGGGGCTGACATCACAAGTGAGCAGAAAAATGCAGGTTCCCCATGCTGTGGGAGAAGTGAGCAAGAACTGCATTGACATAACACCTCCTGATTCCCTTCTGTATTGTTTCCAGCTGGTAACAGGTACTACCAGTAGTGGTGATGGGAAAGCAACACCTTTGGAAGATGCAAACAAAATTAAGGGACTGAAGGGGAAGTCAGACCTTTCTGCTTATTTTACCCCCACTCTTGCTGTATCACCTGCTTCTTCTTTCTTCTTGACATGACATTACGCCCCAGAAAGTAGGTGGCTGAAAGATCCAGTGAGCATTTTAGGAAAAGGAGCCCAGTATAGTCAATGACAGAGGTAACACAGACAGGTGACTAGGAGCTCTCCATTCCTTAGAGAAGAATCTGTTGACAGGAGAGGGCTCTGACATGAAAAAGGCTCAGAAAAAGGGGAGGGGATGGTATTTCCACAGTTGATTATATAGAATAAAGGCAGCAACTTGCTGTTTATTTAGAGTTTAAAGGTGGGTTGGAAAATAAAAGGCCTTTTTTTCCTTTTTGTTTTTTTTAACCATCTAGAAAGCAAACTTTACTGAACAAAGATATTAGGACTGCAGTTCAAAGTCATTGCATTTGCTCAGCCCCCTGCATCCAGCACTGTGGTTAGAGACTCCTGCTGACACTTACATCACTCCAGCCCAATAGTTATTCTGCTGCAATTGTGTCTGGCACCAGCAAGCAATTTTATACCCTTCATCCTCTCACTACCTAGTCCTGCATCTTCCCTTTCCTTCCTTGTGGTCCTTGACTGTGCTTCCTGAACTGGGGCATCATTTCTGAGGCCCAGCACAGATCACCTTTTGCCACAGACAACCCACATTGATATTCCACTCCCATGACCCCTTTGGAAAGAATTACTGATTTTGGTGGATCATCATTTTAAGAGTTTTGTGTTATCTAGCTTCTGTCTCCCACAATGGCATCATTGTCTTTGGAATTATCCCTTTCCATATCCCTCAGCCTTCCCTTTCTGTCACATATCAGCCTTTTTTTAAAGGCCCTGAAACACTTTTAGCCCATATCTCATACTAAAATAGCTGCTATAAATCTATGTATCTATAAATACAGACAACATGTGAAAGAAGCCACATCGCCAGAAGTTTTTTCCCATTTTGCTGTGGGACAAATAATCACTCTGGCACCATTTGCAGCACCAGGGATCTAATTTCCAAGTCAGAAAGACTCCAATTTAACAGTGTAAGAATATGGAATATGCCGTCATTCTGCAGAATTGCAGCTTTGAGCCGCTTCCTGCTGGTTGGGCAGAATCACTAATATCTAATGTCATTTGCTGGAAGTGTGTGGCAACTCAGGCATGGCCCATCTGTAATTATAAAGCTCATCCTGTCAGGGAGAAGAAGAACATTTGATACACACATGACTATCCCCTCTTACGAAAATTACCCCCTATTCATCCAGGAATGAAATGGGAATTTTGCCTCAGCTGGAAGTGCCCAGTTCAGAAGCCATAAAGTACCTCCTATCTCTGTATCAGTGAAAGCACATCCTTCAGGCCACACTCTATCTACCTGTACAAACAGGCTCTTACTTGTGCAGTGCTTCAGTTGAGCTTCCAGTATCAGTGTGTGGCTCTTCCATAAGGGAATAAATACCTGATTACTGCTTCTCCTCTCTCTGTCTAGAGCAAAGACTTCAGCTCAGTCATATGATAGAAAATTGTGGACAGAAAACACAATGGATTTATTACAAATAGATAAAATTCTCTGGATTACAGTTAGTAAACCCCCTTCTACAGGGAGGAAAGTTATCTCCTAGAAAATTTTTATAACCATCCAGATTATCAGGATATCCAAGCACACGAGTTGATTGTGCTATAGGACCAATTGCCACAAGCACCCTGGCAGTGCTCATTTATCAAAGTGCTATGAAAATATTCTCAAGGTCTCCATATCCACACCCCTAGGACTCCTAATTGAAAATATTTACCAGTGTGTGATTTTTGGGACCCTTTTTCAAATGTCAAAAGCTTGTTTGGTCTATCTCTAGGTAACTGATCATTCTGGTTAAGAGTCCTTTACGTGGAACTAGGTTATCACCATAAGTTACCAAAATAGCAGCACTACACACGAATAAGAGCTAAAAAAGATCAAAGTTTGGACTTTTCAGAGCAGACAGTTCTTGGCTTGTAACTCCGGATATGACTCATTACCAGAAAAGCTGAAATGGGGCAAATCATGTCCTCTCTGAACATACCTTGGGCCCAGTGTCGAGGGTTTTGATCCATCTGCAAGGATGCAGCACAGATAACATCCAAGTGTTCATAAAATCCTTCCTCCACAGGAGCACATTGCCACCATCAGCATGAGAAGAAAAGTGTTCCTGAGAAAGACAGAAGAATGAAGAGTTAAACCAAGAGAATATGGACAGACCACCAGCTCCAAAGAAACCACATGCTAGATGTCTTGCACTTCACATAAACCGGAAGGAAATAGTAACAAATAGTGCAAAGGAACCAGGGAGAGCTTTTAAGATATCCCCACAGTAATGGGCAGACATTCTTACTCTGACATTTCAGGTTTTGATAGTATGAGCATTGTTTGCCTCTGCACATCGAAACACACATTTTTGAGTTTCTGACCTTTTTCCAGCCATTTACAGAGTGTGGTTGAACAGCTCTAACCAAGATCTAGATGCCCAGCCTCACACTATTGCTCTTCAGAATTTTCCCAGCTGGTCAGGAGATCATCTGGCCCCATGTGGCATTTAAATAAAGCTTTATAAAATGAAGGCCTTGTTGCCTTTGTAAAATTATGGCTCAGGCCTGTTACTTTGACTAGAGAAGGACTGTGAGAAAAGTCCATGAGAAGAAAAATAATTAGTTTTTACCCATGAAAATGTAGTATCAACAGAAGCAAGAAAGTTAAACAACAGAAGGAGAAAAACAGCAACGTATCTGCACCTGTTATTTTTCTGAATGCTTGAATGCTGATGCTATAGGTGGTCAATGGTAGTACATTGAAGTTAATAATAGCCAATGAGTCTATTGTAGTAGTTTAGCAGCCAATGAATCTGTAACATGAATGATAACATACAAAGGTGTATAAAAGAGGCTGGTTTGTTTAATAAATGGCTTTTGGCCCTTGAAAGAGGGCCTGTCCGTGTGTGTCGTGACCGCCCCAACAGCGACAGCCCCACTCAAGCTGTTATTACATCCAGTGCTTCCAAAGGAAACTTCCACTTCTGCTCCCCACCCATCTCTGGCACAGCTGTTCAGCAGCTCTGAGCATAACAGGAGAATGAATTGGTTGAAAACTCATGTTTTTCTACTCCTAAAGACAAGCAAGGTTACAGACGCACAGAGCAGGGCACTGCATCATTCCTTGCACACAGAATCCCAGAGCATCCACAGCAAAGGCCATTCCCCTGAGAAACTGCAGTTCAGAGGAGATGAGGGCCAGGAAGAACAGCTCAACCAAACTTTATCCCCCCTTAGCACATGGATAAATCTTTTATCACCTCTGCCTGTTAAAAAAACACAGTTAATATCTATTTCTTTGATATTAACTAGAGAAATTAAAGTCCTGTTGTGCAAAGAGCTCTCACACTTCTGTGCCTCCTGAATTTCTCTTTGAGATGTGCTGGTTCATTTGCTAATACTAAAGGCTGACCAGGGTTTCTAAGTGATGGATAAGGATGTTTCTCTCTTTCATAGAAAGAAACCTCCTCCAGAGCATCATTATTCACTAAAGGCATTTGTGGTCATAGGGCCTATTTTATCAGTATAAAAATCCAAGTTGCAAAGATTGCATTTGGGATACTAAAGCCTCCCTCTTATGTCTTTACTAATTTCAACCAGTAATAGTATAATAAAACTGTATAATGGAATAATAAAAAGATAAGCACATGTACTGTGAAATGAAGCAGAGAAATAGCTCAGAATGGACTCACCAGGTTTTCATTTGACCTTCAAGATGGCTATAAAATAAGGAATAAAAGGTGTGTATGTTCTGTGCATCACATTTTAACAGCTCCTTTTAAAGACCTCCTATGAAATAGTGTGCCCTGTGACATGGGCTCCAGTGTACAAGAGACAGAATTACAAACAGATCAGCAAGTCCAAGTATTATCTAGACACCTAAAGCTGCCACTTCTTCACACCAGCAGACAGTCAAAAGCTGACAAAGCCAGGTTAAAAAAAATTCCAACTCCTGAGTACAGGCTAGAAGCTCCTGTCATCCCCACTCCCCAGCTACAAAGTGTGTACTTTAACCTATTGATTCAAAGTTGTCTAGTTTAACTCAGTCCAATTTTGTAGCCAGTGATTATTGCTGGTTTTTGCCTGTTGCTGTTTTGTTTTTTAGTAAACTGCAGGTTTTTTTCACTTTAATCTACTTATATTTCCTTATTGGTGGAAAGGGATAGGTTAAAACTAATGGGAGGTAACTCATTTCAGTGTGTTCTCCTTAAATTGTCTTAAACCAAGGCACTATGTAATATAACTGCTTTGAAAATATAACCACCAGCAATAAGTTGAGAGAAATTGTTCCAGGACCAAATCATTTGCCCTGACATCAAAAGTCCGCATTCACAAGTATGCTGTTCCAATTTTCTCATTTTTTAGTTAGCTGACCCTTTTATTTTGCTGTTGGGTTCACTCTCTCTCCCCTTCTTCTTTCTTCCTTTTTGTTTTACCCCACTCCTGGGTATCCTGGATCCCAATCCCCACCAGCAGCACTATTCTGCATGTGGATATTCATCTTCCTCCTGTTTGCTATTCATGAGCAGCACCCAGAGCTGTGCCTTTTGACTCCTAAGTTTTGGTGGTTTTATTTTTTAAAGCCCTGTTTGGTGAAACACAGAGTCTGGAGTGAAAAGGATTCATCACAGTCATCATTATTCCACATTTATCTACGGTGAACTATTTTTCTCATCTATTATCCTTTAAATGATCTAAAGCCTCCTATGTGCTGTGTTCCTCTTCGTTACCTGCTGTTCCTGTCTCATCCATTTCTTACCAGCACTGTCTTTGTTCTCTTTCTTTCATTTTCTGAGCCACATGTCAATGCTGCTCGCCATGATCAAGAGGTTCACAATGAGGAGCCACACAAATGATTTTCTAAGTGTGATGAGGATCACAAAAACAGATTTTATGCGGCACATTTGGATACTGTTGTTATTCAAACTGAAGTAATCACCCCCGGTACCCCCTTACCTTCCACGCTTTTTCTCCAAAAAGACTCAGAAAACAACGCTGCTAGGCTATAAATAATGATAGAAACTTCACTTGCATCCATCCCTGCCATCATCTTTCACCTCCATATTTACTGCTGCACACACTTGACTTGGTGACTCTTTTTTATCTCACATGTTGAATAGCATACATGCATTAGACTGACACATTTCTCTATAGCCCTGACATCATTTATTGGCAGTGGCTAGATTACCCTTGTCACACATTTTTTAGCTTTTTAGGAGATGCTGCACAAACTGCATTCTTAGACAGCATTCAGTAAAGTTATTGCTGGGGAAAATGACTGAACTAATCAAGTTATGCTCCATGAATTTCTGCTATTTCATAGCAAGGATTTCATGCAGTTGATCAGTCATCAGGTAGCTACAGGTGGCTTTTAGACACCAAATAGAGCTAACCCATCTCTCAACAACTCTGTAACACCAATTTCTACCTCCGGGGTTGCTGGTAGAATGGAAAGATTTCAGTGCTCCCTTCCTACTTTTCTGTACAGCTGTGGATGAAATATATGTGTGAAATACAGCTCAACCCACAGGAGGAAAAGCATCAAGAATATGGCATAGGAAATCCTGTCCTAGACCAAAAAAAACCAGCATTTCACCGCCTGTAATACTGGCTTCAGAGTCCATTGTTCCCATTCAGCCATGTACAAGAGATATGAGTATTTTTAATACAGTAAAGAGAGACCAGTGCTGGCTGTTCACATTGCCAGGGAAAGATGCAGCCCAGGTATTATTCCATCTGGATTTGGCAGACTAGAAAGTTTGCCTTCTTTTTTTACCCGCCTTTGTGTTTTTCATTCTCTGTAGTTTATGACTTCTGATTATTTCTGAAAACGTAATGCCACCTACACCAAGAGAGTCTTCATGTCTTATAAAAGCCAGAATGATTGTGCTTGAAGTAGTTCAGCTGACTGAAATGAAGAATTCTGGGCCCAGTCCTACCTTGCACCCAACCTTCCCGAGGTTTGCTAGACAGGTGAAACACTCCTGCTGGTGTAATCAGAGAGTGTTGGTCTGAAGGCCTTTTGCTTTGGGATTAGACATGGTGACTTCAGCACAATTTCCTTGGAAAATCTTCTAGAACTTGTATGGGAATCTGCTTGCTGCCTGCTTTGGTTTTACTGGGAAGACGGTCAGCACAAAAGGCAGAAATGACACTGCCTCATATTCACTGCAGAGCTACTGCAGACAAATAATGGGGATTGCTGGAATCAACTGGTTAATGGGTTTTACTTAAACCATTCTCACCTTAAAGTTCACGAGGGCAAACACCGGAGATAAGTTTGAATAACAAGCTGAAATGATCCAGATAAATGGAAGAGAACAACTTTTTTTCTCTCTCCTCTGGAAATTCATGGGATTGATAGGCAATGAATGGAAGTGGGGTGTTAAAACAAACCATACACTGTTCTTAAAATCCAAAACAATACAAAAGATAGAGATTTGTTCCTTGAAGGACTTGAGGATTTCTCAGTTGGAGCTGGCTTTTCTCAAAGGGAAAAAGTGGATGGTTTTAGTTGTTGGGGTTTTTTTTAAGTATTATTATTAAGCAAGAGAGATTGGCACGTATGAGAGTAAATTAGATGGGAAAAGCTTCTCTGAGCATCTGTTGTTGTCCCACTTTTAAGGTTAAAACTAAAGGTTGCCATGACTTTATTTTAAAGGACATCTCTTTGTTCTACTGGGCCTGAATTCAGCCTGGTTCCTTTAAGTCTAGCTGTAAAAATCCATTCAGAGAAAAACAGTATTTATAGATAGCAACTCTCACACAGTTTCCCAAGCACTTTTCTTAGCCTTCAAAATTTTCTACTACCTTTTAACTACACTTCCACAACTGTCAGTGGACCTACTTTAAAATTTCCTACTTGAAAAAACTTCTCACCATAACATCAGCACAAGGAACCTGCTATGGAAAAGGAAAGGGGAAAAGTTTCTTCTTCCCCTCTTAGAGAATGTAAGGATTTGGTTTTGGTTTTTTTGTTTTGGTTTGGTTTTTTTGCTTTGGAGGTGGTCAAACACAGGAACAGCTGTCCAAGAGATCTTTTTGATTCTCAATATGTGTTACTGCTTGAAACTCATCCAGATACAGCCCTGCTTAAGCTGCTCTACCTGACCTTTCCAACCTGAACAATTCCACAATTGTCAAATAAACAAACACAGAGCCTTAAGCTTTTATTTTGGTGGATAAGCAGTGAACCAGATATTTGTCAGGTACATTCCAGTTTCTGTCTCCCTCTTACATTCCAAGTGCACTGCTATCTCTCTATGATTAACTATTTTAATATATATTCCTGGCAACCCCAGCTGAATCATAGTTTCAACTGCAAACAAAACTACAGTTTTTCAGTAAAGAAAGACCAAGCAAAGCTGGGTTTACTTTGATTTCTGATAAGACAGAGATTCAAAATAATGTATTCACTTTAAGGAGTTGGATCTCTTGAATGTGTAACAGCACAGCCCTGTGGGGGTGGAGGCTCTGAATCTGCAAATTTAACAGCATGAACTCTTCCCGTACACAGCTCACACAACTGCACATCAGAGGTAATAAATAAAGACTTGCTGACTTTAGTACCTTTTGTTCATCTATGAATCCATAAAGAATATTTGGAGAAATATTTTATCTCAGCACTCACCTCTGACTAGACTTTCTTGGTTTACTGCAGGAATACCTCTATAGGCATTTTTCCTGTTGGACAAACCTCAGTGCTCAAAGTTTCTGAGTAAGAATGATATTAAAAATTATCTTCCCCCAAGTTTTCAGCTACTTTCATAGACATTAATTAACCACATCGTGTAAGCTCCCATTAACTTAATAAGAAAGGAAAAAAGTTAGCACAGTATACAAGGAGTAATTTCAGCAAAGGGCTGGAAATATGAGGAAAGAACTAGAGCATCTCCCACACAGAAAGAGATGAGAGAGCTGGGCCTGGTCAGCCTGGAGAAGAGGGAAGCAGGCTCTTGTCAGTGTGTTCAGGACAAAACAAAAGGGACACAAATTGAAAGACATGAAATTCCACCTAAAATCATGAATCAGGTTTTTACTGTGAGTGGTCAAGCAGTGGAGCAGGTTGCCTAGAGATGCTGTGGAATCACCATCCTCAGAGATATTGAAGGCAAAATAAAAAGAAAAGGTTCTGTATGACAACATACAGTAACCAAGAAGATCAAACCCAGTTTTAGCTGCCTGAAGTGAAAGAGTAATCCCACTTGCAAAGAAGTGTGAAGGGAAGAAGGACAAACAATCCTCACCCACCAGAAACTGTCCATGATAATTTATCCCCCTACTTTTGTTTTATATTTCATCTCTCCTCCTGTGGGATCAATTCAAGGATGAGGCAACTTGACAGAGCTAAAACAGTGATTTTACTGAGTATTTTTTCACTGTCTGCATCAATGTGTTGTCTGGAGAAGGCTGAGCTAAATGCCTGCAAATTAGATTGAGCGGGACAGGAGAAGCAATGTAGCATTTTATAGCTTGTAATTAATGAGTCACTCAGCTTGTAGACAAACATTTTGAATACTGATTGCAGCAGCCATCATTCCTCCCCCCATCATTTACACCAGCAACAGTGTGACAGCAGCAAAAGCTCTGCAATCCCCCAAAGCCTGAACGCACAGCCTTGCTGGGTCAATTTAACAGCTGCTGGAGAGAGAAAAAAAAGAGTTAAAGGGCATGGCAGGAAGGGATATTGAGGGCTCACCTTAGGCATATCAATTGTTTAAATAGCACACCAATATTATTCCAAATGATTACAGTAACCCACATTAGAGCTGCTCATTGTCCTTCGTTGCCAGGACAGATCTGAGGGGCCTGATTCAACATGAAACAAATATTTTGGCTGCTGGCAAGCAGTGCTCAGATCCATACAGAGTCATTTTGGGCTTTATCTTTTTCCCTATAATCAATGCTTCTTCTGTTCTTAATTTAGACGCAGAACTTGACACAGGAAGGGAGCCTGATGTGGTTGAGAAGCAGCCTTGGTCTGAAGCAGGAGACAGGCACTTGTTTATAATGTTTTAATACCGAGGAGCTGTATTCCTCCAGGGCAACATTTCACTGCTCACCCTCCTTCCTCACTGCCACCTTTCAGGAAATCTCTGCTCCTAGTAACGTGACAAACATTTGGTTGTCACCACGGGGGTGTGCTGCACTAATCACCGAATGACAAATTATGCCATTAATAAGTAAGAGTTAGCACTCCCATACAGGAGCTACATCGTCTCCACAAAGCTCTCCAGGGCCATTTCCTGCAAGGTGAGAAATCTCATGTGCTTTCCAGGAAGCTCAGCACAAATGTTCTTTGTTTGTTCTCTGTTCACCTGTTTGAAAGACATCTTATTTTACTGGTTTTTAAAAAAATACCAGGTGTTGTGAGAAGACCATAAGGTTGTTTTACAGAGCACACCTTTTCAAAGTCTCCTGTCATATCACAGCCCTCTGATGTAGGCAAGGTTGTAAACATTTCTCATGGCAATTAAAAATGATGTCTTACTTGCCTGGTTGACCACTTCCCTCTTACCTGAATTACCCACTTCATTAGGTGGAATTACTGCTGATCTGCTCAGGCATGACACCCACTGGGGGCTCAGCACGAAATGCTGATGTCTGGGTGAAGTGTGACCTAAACCTATTACATCTTAAGGCGTAGCTGTCTTGTTGTTTGTCCACCTTTAATTAAAAATTGACTTTTCCAGTGATTTTACATTAGTAACAGATGAGGATGAAATTGCTTCTTGTACCTAGAAGACCTAACACTGCAGTAGTTAGAGAAATGGGTTTGAATTAATCCTGTGCACGTGCCTGACAACAGCCCTCCATATCATGATAGTGAACAAGGTGACAGCATCAGCCACAGGGAGGCAAGAAGTGATGGTTAAATTAAATGAAGAAAAGCCTAAGCATTTAGATTTCTAGACAGGTGCTGGTATATTTGATACCCAAAGGAATACACATAAAAAACTAACAACAGCATGCTACCCCACTTTTAATCACAAGCCTCACAACACTTTGTGTCCTTCTTTGAGGTCTATTACCAGCAAATCTCACCTTTTTTTTTTTTTTTCTTTTTTATTAGGTTTTTAAACCTCATTGTAAAGGAAAGAGTAAAAATTCAAATTAACCGCTTGTTATGAGATAGCTTTTGGGGAAAAAGCAAAAAAGCCACAACATATGTATTGACTTTTAAGCTAGTTCTGCAATGTGGGAAAGCCTGAGGTTGGCAGTACCATACTGATATTGAGGCAGTCTGTTTGGCTTCCTTTATTACTCTTTTGGGAGAGGCAAGCAGACCAGGGCTTGATCTTACACTGACCTATTGAATAGACATTCTCATACTTTGTGCCCAGAAGCAACACTTCCCTTGCACAGGAAGAATTTTTGGTGGCCCAAAATTCCTAAATTTCCTAAATTGGAAAAAACTGTTCTAATTTATACTACTGCCTCCCTCATCTGCCTTTAGTGGAACACAATACAATTGCACAAATTTATTGCAGGAATATCACATTACACATGCACATTACCTACATTGCACAACCCGGCTATGAAAACCTCATGTCAGCACAATATCTGCTTTTTCAAAGGATTATGCAGCGGGAGAATAAAGAAAGAGTCCAATACCCAAGCTTCCAAAGGATCAGCTGTCTCTACCCTACTAGAAATAGGCCAAATGCTGCAGATAAAAAAAAAAAAGAAAAATAGAAAACATGCAGGTGAGACATCATTGCTTTGAGTGGGCAGCTTGTTTGGATATGCTCTTCAAAACCATCCAGCAGCAGTAAAAAAAGAACATACCAAAATAAATCTATCTATGGTATTATAATCCCAAATAAGCAAAGAATCTGGTTCAAAAATCCATGAGATCAGTTTTAAATAATTGTGAGGAATTACCTTATTTCTGAGTTCCTATGTTGCCCATATGCATGTTTTACATTTTTGTCTGCATTGATACGCTCTAGAAAATTATAATTTTTAAAAATGCCTAGAAGAGTTTGCAGGGTTTTTTTCTTAATTATTATTTCAGTTTTAAGAAAGGCTAGAGGCACAAATATTAAGACACATGGTATAACTACACTATGGATAACAGTGGTCAGATTTGCTTTGCTATCTGTGCATGTGTCGCTATCTCTCTAATTAAAGAGATCTGAATTCCAAGAGGCCTGTACTTCTGGAATCCAGCCACTGGCAGAATGGCAAACACCAGGCACTGCTTTGGCTCTGCTCCAGCTGTGCCTGCTCAGGACTAACTCACAGAGCCCCAATGTCACGGCTCTGAAAGCCCTGCAGAGAGGCAGCAGTGGCAGTGTCACCACAG
Organism: Corvus brachyrhynchos; assembly: GCF_000691975.1. NCBI lineage: Eukaryota > Metazoa > Chordata > Aves > Passeriformes > Corvidae > Corvus > Corvus brachyrhynchos. Next base: position 18,570,730 of record NW_008237239.1, on the reverse strand, counting down.
GCAGCAGCTCACAAAGGCGAGCCCCTCTGGGAGCATCGATAATGCAAGGAAGGCAGAGCACAAGGCTTGGCACAGCCCCGTGGGTGCATTAGCTGAGGCACCCAGGACCAGCAAGTTAAATACCACCGCAGGAGTCGGCAGCCTGTGAGGATTCCTCGTACCCTTTCCCGTCACCCTCAAGGGCTTCATGAATAAAGATAAGCTCCGCAAACACTCTCCATCCGGTTTTTTCCCCCCCAACATCATTGTACATGCACTCTTAATAAACTTCCTTATCTCTTTTGATAGCAGTGACCTGAAAGATTAAACAAACCGAAGCCTGAATAATTTAATCGTATCCAAACAAATAGCTGAGAAAGATGATAAGGGAATGCTTAGCTGACAGTGGTGGATGAACTAAAACTTATCTTTAGCTGACAATGTGGTCAGTGTGTGATGTCAGCACCACTTAAATTGCATCAGGTAAACAACAAACAAGTTACCTTGACATTTCTCACTGTCATTTGGTGATTTCAAGTTGAATGTCTGCAGCAATGAGAGACAAAAAAAAAAGAGGAAAACATTTAATCTTGTTATGGTTTTGTACTAAAGTCCTAAGCTTTTTCCATTGTGGTTTTGGGGCTTGTGAATAATTTCTATTTGACCCTCATGCTACAGCAAGATAACATCCCATTGTACTTCAGAAAAGAAAATTAAGAGATGCTATGCTTTTCTGCAGAGTTACCACCCTGAGGCATATTTCTTTGATAGTCTTATTTACTTAGCTCAGATTTCACAAATCCTGCTAAAATTAATGCAGCCTAAAAGTGTTTGGTGTCACTGAGCACTAATCACTGAGCAGCTGAGGCTCGCTTCAAACAGCAAAGTTCTGTCTCTGAGCCAAAAGAATGTCGTCACCTTGGCTGGCATTGTTGTGCCAGCAAAGCCTTCTTATTGGGGAAAGCAGCTGCATGAAGAAAAAGGAGATTCCACTTTTTGTTTAAAACTGCTGCATTCTTAACTCTACCATCTGACATACCCCGGCTAAGGTTCAAGTTAAACTGGAGGTAGAGATACTTACAAAACCAATCTGCCATGCACACTTTTATCGGCTTGAGACTTGTCATTAAAATGGGGTAACACTTTTTATATGAAGAAATTCCAGTTAAAATCGTGGAGAATTTGTCTGTAAAGAATTTTTGAGACTTGATTCTCCCCTTGTTCAGCGACTCAGGATATCCTGATCTTTACTTGTTCTCTGTATTATTGGTATTTTATTAAAAATACCAAAGACTTTTAGCTCTCTGCAAGCTAAAGGAGGGTTTTAAAAACAGGTCAGTTACTTAGAAGTGTCACTTTGGCAGCTTTCGAAAAAATGTGTCCTAGAAAGGAAGAAGTGAATTATTAGAAAATAGATGAGACTTCTAAGAAAAGCAAGCAATAAATTCTCAACAGCAGCAGAGAATTCAAAGCAAGCAGAAAAGCAAAAATAAACCCTCTAGGAAAAGGGACACAGTTTATAAATTCTAGGAGGAACACTGGACCTTCCAGAAAGCACTGGAGAACTGCTGGAATGCAAAGGGAAAATTCCTTGAAAGCACAGTAGGGAATTCCCTCAAAGCAGAGAGGAATTCCCAGGTATTAGACTGAATTGATCTAAAAGAGGAGGCTTCCTAGAACACAAGTGGAAGTTATTAACAAAGCAAGTGACAGAAAGCAGCCAGGGGAGATTCCTGAAAAGATATGGGGGGAATCTGGAAAGCAAACAGGGAATTCCCAGAAAGAAAATCAAGACTTCCTCAAAAATCACCATCCTTGGAAAAGCAATGACAAACCACTAGAAAGCAAATAAAGCATTTCTACAAAGCAAATTAGGAACTCCTCCTAGGAAGCTCAGAGAGCTTCCTTGTACCTAGGCAGTCCTAGAAAGCAATGAGGAACTGCTGGAAAGCAGAGCAGCAGGTTGGGAACATTCCTAGGAAATGGATAGGGAAAGGAGACATGGGGGTCTCCCAGAGACCAGGGGGGAAGCACAATAAATCTGGAAAGTTCCTGGGGTGTGATGCCTTAGAGATTAAACTGGTGTCATCTTAGAAAATGTGGGCAATTATTCCAGATGCATCCCAGGAGTCCTAGACAGCATAAAATATCCCTGGAAAGCGTCAAGGAGCAATGCTAAAAAGCAAAAGAAGAGAATTTTTAGAAAACAAAACAAATTTCCTACAAGCTGCAGAAAATTCCTAGAAATCAAAAATCAGGGGGAGAAGCCTAGAAAGCCAAACTAGAGTCCTAGAAAGCATTAAAGGGCAAGCCCTGAAAACCCCCAGTGCAGTTCCTACAAAGCAATAGGGGAGGATTTGTTGAATGGAGGAGGTTGTGCTCCTAAAAAGATGAAAATAAAGGAAAGCTGCCTGTAATGCATGATGAAAGGAAACATGAAAAGAAAGTATGATAGGGAAACCATTCTTGATTTTGAACAAGAAGCAACATTCCAGACTCAGGACAGGACTTTTTCCACACTGTATGTGCCTCTCAGCTGCAGGCATGCAACAGAGGCACTTCTGAAGAAAGCATTTCAAAAAAGAATCAACAGAAAAACGTCTCCAGCTAAACCCCTAAATCTTTGAACCGTAAAAATCACCGAGCCTTGGAGAAGTCAAGAGTTGGACAGAGAGTTCAGAGCTTGAATCCAGCTCTAAAGATAAAAAGGAAGTAAAGCATAGCAGACTTTGAGAAGCTCACCACAGGACATTTTACCTGCACCAACAATATCCTCTTGAACAATTGTGTGGGTTTATCTCCAGACAATGGCAGTGCACGTGTAAACTCCAGGGAAATTGAAAAAGAACAGATTTTTATAGGAAAGTCAGAATTTATACACAGAGGGTTGCTGTGTTATCTTACAAGCCTTATCTGTGTACCTGTGGGGGATTACTCAGCAGCTCTCCATGTTAACATGTGGGGTGATTTCTTCTTAAATTCTTGTTCCTATATTAATCTGTATATTTTATGTAAACTACTACTCCAAACTGAAACAGAGAAAAGCAGCTACTGCCACTTTTATCTTTAAATGGAAAAGAATAAGGGAATAAAGATAAGAGATAAATATGTGATAAGAGATAAGAGAAAAATATGTGATTCCTCACTGTCTGGGTAAAAGTTATTAATCAGATTTTTGGTTCCCTGTGCCAAAAGCTAAACCTTGCTGGAAATATGGCAATATCTCTAGCTGCTAAAGTATCACAAGGCTTTGGTGCTGGTCTAGTAGGCTGATCCAACCCCCCATGGACAGCAATGACAGATTTGCCACAAAACTTCCAGGAGAGCAGGATTAAGTGGCTATTTTCTGTTTCATTACCTGCCTTTGCTTCTATTTACATAATGGCTGGCTTCTTTCAAAAGGAAATAACCTCTTGTGAGCCAGGATTTGACTCTGCCATCTTCCCCCTCCCACACTTCTCTTTTATTTCAGGAATTACTGGACGGCTTTATGTTCGAGGGAGACTCTATATAAATGCCATATATAAATGTCACATAGAGATCAACTAATTATTCCTGACCATACCCTATCAATCTTTCAGACTGACAGACTGACAAGGCAAAACCACACATTTTTGAGCTCACCTGAATGTTCCTGCCTCAGCTGGCACATAGGGAATGGGTCACAGCCTTTGCTAGCAAGAGAACATCAGGAATGGAAACCTTCAAAATTGCCTCATTTTCATTCCCATCTTAGGTCTGAAGCCCTGGAAAGCAAAATGCCTTGCAAACAAGGGTAGTTTCAGATGGGATTTAGCAAATAGATGAGGTATCACAGCATAGAATCCTTTCAACCAGAGCAGTCTGGGAAATGCAGGTAACATATCTTAAAGCATGGCTGGTGCCTGTGAATATGAAATAACTGAGGCTACCTCAGGCAGAACAGGAATCCCAAACAAGCTGCATTCTGTACTGAGTGAAGAGAGGGAATGCTGCTCCACAGAATTCTGATCAGCATTTTAAAAACAGCACTGGCTGCAAACAGGTAACTGGGCAGTTGCATCCTTTACAGCACCAAACCTCTAAAATCCCAAATAGAGGTGAAAATGGAAAACCACACTGTAGCTCATCCTGAACATATAACAAGAGGAGGCAAAAAGTGGATTAGGCAACACTGACCATTAAGGTTTGTCTCGAATATCTGCTCCCAGTCCTGCCATCCTTGGTTACAGCTCAGTAAGTGATGGCATCTCATCCAAATTCCCCCTCGCTCAGGCAAGCTGGCAGTGTGCAGAGAGCCCAACCCCTGCCAGAACCCCCCTGCCTGGGAGCTGTTTGTCCAGGAACATCCCTGTACCCCATCCCATACAGTCCCTTTGATACTTACCCTGGTGGAGGGGCTGTGTGCTAGGGGTGTGAAATAAAGCTGCTATTAAAATACTCTCATGGTACACGGTGGAGGTGTCCTTGCTGGGGGACCCTCCTACGATGACATTTCCAAGGAATGAGAATACAGCACCCACATAATCCCAATCCCACATGAGATTGTCAGAATACACACAGTCCCAAGGCACACAGGGACCAGCCCAACCCTAACTGAAGGGATGCCCAGGAGCTCACATAAAGGACATGAGATGCTGCCCTCAATCCCTATTTCAAACTCCAGCTGGGCTCCTATTCCAGCTCACATCCTCTGTTCCTGCTTCCGTCCTCTTTCTGTCTCTTGAAAATAGATTTTAGAGGTTTCATTCAGATACAATGCAAAAAACATTAATCCAAAAACAACTGTGCAGAAACAGAGAACCAAGCTCCACGTTCAGGCATTAAGACACTTACATGAACTACTGCAAAATACACTTTTCTGACTCAAATAGTACTTGATTAAAAAGAGACAGAACTGTAAGGTTTAGAATTTTGGAAGGATTTTTTATTGGGTTCTGGGGTGGGGTTTGGGGTTTTTTGTGCTGCTGCTGCTGCTGCTGCTTCTGGTCAATCCCCACTGTTGCTGCCACCCCCTGAGGCGACTCAAATGCCATGAGATAAAGGCTCCTAACTAAAATACACAGCTGAACACATAAATCAAGAAATCATGTTAACTTGTTGAAAAGCCATCTGCAAAGTCATAAAATCATAGAATGGTTTGGGTTGGGAGGGACCTTAAAGCTCATCTGGCTCCAACTCCCCTGCCACAAGTCACTACACTTCCATATAAATGCCCAAACTGTGATGGTTTGTCAGTGTGCCATCAGAGTACTTGGCAGGGATTTGGGTGAGGTGGTCAGGGCTGCATCTCAACAGGTCATTTGCCAGAGCAGGAACTACAGCTCCTGCCTTGTAAAGCACTGTCATAGCCAGGAGTGTCAAATCCCACGACCACCCACAGATCTCTACCGCAGCACGTACTTGGGAAGGGACCTGTTGTCAGCACTAATGAGTCAAAGAAGAGATTTAATTAAATTTGCACACACTGAATAAAAAAGTCACATTACTCACCTTGAAGGGAAGAAACTCACTTACCTGCTCTCCTTACAAGCCCAGCTTGATTAATCACTTAAGGGACTGCCTTACACCTCCACTACCTTTCCCCATTTTTCAGCATTCATGCCTCTCCCAGAACTTCCAGGCAAATGTGCCCTTTTGGGAGCAACCTATGCTTGGGGAATCTCCTGACACTGATAGGATGGGTCAGCACCTTCTGGGAAGTTGCCCAAGACCTGCTGCAAGGCAGCCCTGCAGGAAGTGGGATGATGTTTAACACAGCTGCCCAATCCATACCTGTTCCATACCATGCTCATGCTTCTTGAGGCTCAGCAGGACAAACTTGTTCAAGGCACAAAACAGCCCTAAACTCTGCTGTTTAGTCCTGCTCGGTGTGGGTCACATGGAGATAACTAAATGCCCATTTTTAGTTAATCCCTAAAATACAATATTTTTTGCGCACTTCTTTTATATAGCCATTGCAAATAATATCAGAGAAAAATATCGGTAATTTCCAACAAATAATTGACTCACTTTAGCTAATGGCAGTTCCATGGGCATGGTGGAACTAGATGATCTTCCAGGCCCCCTTCCAACCCAAACCATTCTATGTTTCTATGAATAATGAAGCCATTCAATGAAACAGAAAACCAATCTGTTTTTAAAAAATTACAAAGGAAAATGACTAGAAGATTTTATTTTTTGGTGTCTTGAAGACTTCTGTGGATTATCCCAAAAGCCTCCCAATACCTGAATAGAAAATCACTTTGGTCGGCATTTGTCTTTATGACAAATTCATCCCAAATGTTTACTGTGAAAAAATCAGGGTATAGAAGCTTTTCATGGATACTGTGGAGGCTGTGCTCCATGCAAACAACAGTTATAAGGAATCAGATGGGAGAAGGTGTTCAGGAAAGCATAATGCTGAGGAAATTATTTTGTCTGCTTTTTTCTAGCATCACAGTTTCTTTGAAAATATCAGATATATGCAATGTGCGTGTCTGAAAGAGAGAAATAGTAGTTTGAGAGTCAAGAAATTGCACCCAAACTGATGGCCCAATAAGATAAAGTAATTGCTCAAACAGCATAAAACAAGTGGAATACTAATGACTGTCTAATAGCTACAGCCTTCTGGGTAAGCCTGTAAGTGGTTTACTCTGGTTTTTATGCTTATATGACAAAAAAAATACAAATCTTTTAACATGTAAGTAGACAAAGAAAAGCAGGATTTTGTTCCCTTCTTTCACCTACTCTTTTTCAGTAATGCATGACAAATTAAGCTGTTGAGCATAAAAATCCCCTGTTTTCAGGAAGAAATCTCTGTCTATGTCATACAATCAGCTTTTTGCAACAGAAGAGCATCCTCCGTGCATGTGGAGATACAGCAAGGAGATGACATTTCTGGTTTTGCCCTGCTCAGGCAGAAACGAGCCCTAATCTGCTAAAAGAAAATAATTAAATGCATGCTCCACTGATAAGCCTATTGCACTGTCAGGCAGCAGCTGGGGGAGCTAACCTCAGTCTGAAATCACCTTTAGCTCTTTGATAGAGAGGGGAGACAGGCAGGAAGGTCACCACAAGCACTGGGCCTGCAGAAGTGTTAGATATGAAGGGACAGCATTTTTGAGTTGCCAAGGTTTGCAGTAAGCCCAACTGTAAATGCACAGTGCCCCATGGAGTCACTTAAAATTCCTTCCCCTGTAGATATTCCAGGCTCCATTGTTTTCTATCAGCAGTCCTTTTCTCCTGCGCTCCTTTGCCAGTACAGATGAAGGTCAGAGGAGAACAACTCAGCACAAGTTGACCCGAAGTTCAGAGCTCACCTCACTACACAGATGTAATCAAGGCATCAAAGCTCAAGGACAGCACCCACTTTCTTCTCACAATATGTGCCAGACCCCAAAAATCAAACCAGACTGTGAGCTACTACTTTCCAAACACGTTTTATTCCTCATGAAGTCTATTTCAAGCAACACTGTGTGTCACCTGCCAGGGTAAATGCAGATGAGTCTTCCCAGACTTCAAATTCAAATGGATGCATATTTCCCAAGCAGGGAGATAGAAATGTAGTTTTGTGTTTGCGGCATTTCCCAGCCAACATCCCATGGGCTTGAGGTGATGCACAATCACATCAGAGGACCAAAGGTACCCAGGCTGTCAGGCAGCTTGCAAGGTGTAGGTGGCCATATAAATCTGTGCACTTGCCATCTAAATTTCACACAGCAGCAGCCTACCAAGGATGAAAGGCAAGTGAATCCTTCATCTCCCTGGCCCTCACCTCTTCTTCCCCGTTCCTAGCAGCTCTTTGCTCTGCCATTGCCTATAAAACATTTCCACTCCTTATAACTGCTCTGTGAGAGTGAGAATCAGATCTCTGGGCTCTCAGAAGGGAAAAGAGGCACAAGAAGCAGCTGGTTTGGGGAGCAGAGGCCCCCCAGCACGGGAGCTCACAGCAGCAGGCACAGCTGTGGCTCAGCAGGTCCCTGCCACAGTTTGCCTTCTCTCAGCAGCTCACACACACTGAGCTCGACATGGGGCTTCTCACTGAGCTCAGCAAGCTCAGCATAGCCTGCACTCCCCATCTCCCAGCCCAGAAGCCTTCTCCATAAAAAACAGGTCAAGGGAGTGATAAAAATCAGCACAGGAAAAAAACCCAAAAAACAACCAAACAAAAAAACCCCACCACGCATCACTTTTCAAGACTGACCTAAATGAGATGAAGCATTAGGTCGCATCACAGATTTCAAGGATGTTTTTTGCCACCACAGAAGGTCTAATATCTTAGCAAATTATCAGTGAAAGCAGACACAGCACCAGCAGGCCTTTGTTTTTCTTTCCCCATGAGAGTTTTTTATTTACAGACTGCAGCTAAGGTTCCCAGATGACAGAAATGCCCAACTCCACACGCTGTGCAATGCCCTGGAGATCTCACACCTTCACTTTGAATGAACACCTTGCAGCCAGGGGCTCTTACCTGCCTCTGAGGTCTTCAGGGGAGGCATCACACTCAAGCAGATTCTGTGTTTAGAAGCAACATCCCTGGCAGCTGGTATTGTGAATATTACTTAGAAATTCACACCATTTATCTGCTTGTTCCTCTGTGACAGGCAGACCTAAAAGCAACTCAAATATTGATCCAGCTGGAACAGAGGTGTGTCATCTCATTTAACACCCTCACAATCCTCTGGTCGAGGGGCTGGAGTTTAAAAACACTTTGCAGACTTGGACAATCTGATTTTGAAAATTACTTGAATTGTGCTTTAATTATTCTGCATTTAATGACATTAAAATCTCGAAATGGCTTTATTTCTGAGCACATTTCTCCCACTAGTTTCCTCAAATAAATTAGTTTTGAAAATCTGATTCACAACAGTTTCACTTGGCTTTCAGGAGGGGCAGTAAAGCAAAGGATGAGATATACCAAGGGCAATATGCATACATCCTTAAAATAAACACCTTCTGTGCTATAGAAACATCTAATCTATTTCTCTCAAAGCAAAGAAATTGATTTATTACCTGGCTTCTTTCAAGAAGCAAAGATAATCAACAGTATTATAAAAATGACAAGCCGAGTTACTAATCAGAGCTGGTGTTAGAAAAGATACAACTGCAGTTAGAAGCCTAGGTTAAGGTCAAGGAAAACTTATAATTAAATAAATTATAAATTTCACACATGACAACATCTAGCTTCATTTGGGGTTTGATAGTTTCTGCTTTAAATGTAGACAAACTATACTAAATTAATATCATTAAAATACAGAACTCTCAATGTCTATGCTATTAACAAGAACAGATTTATAAATTAAGTCTGAGGTGGAACAAGACTGAAATCCAGGACTTTTCCATCTCCCTATTTCTTTCTACCTAATCTGATTTATGAGATGCTGTGAGGCCTAATACCCAATAGGAGATGAAACAGTAAGATTAAGTAGCATGAAAAACCGGCTTCAGTGTCCCCATAATAGACATCATTAAATAATTAAATATACATAGATATTGGTGTTAAATTATAAAAAAAAGATGCAAAAATAATCAAGTTGTCTTTTATAAAAAGTACCAATTAAAAGCAATTTCCTGGCACTGGGACTTAGGGACACTAGAATAGGAAAACCAGACTCTAACACAAAGCTTGGGGAAAATCACAAAGTCAGCATCTTTGTGGCTTCTCATCCATAGAGAACAACTCCTGGGCCTGGAGCATGCTCAGCTAAGGGTGACATGGCCCAAGGGGCCCTGGGGAGCACTACAAGGTTGGAACAGCGACAATACCCCAAAAAACAGTGCACCCCCTTCCCTGAGCCCTCTTCTTGCCCAACACAGTGAATTCCTCCACTCAGGGGAGAAAGGGAGGAAGCTTGGCTTAGCCAAGCACAGGGGTACACCCATTTCAGCCTAGGGAGTAGAAGGGAGCTGATTTGCTCTGCTAATAAACCAGGCCTATCAAGCTGGTGTTAAACCCTGGGTAACAGCCTCCTGTTGCCTGGAAATCCCTCCAGCAGGACCCATGCACCTGGGAAATGGTTGCCCATTGCTTTCACCGCTCTGTACCCACCCAAAGAGATCCTTGATGGCCCCATTAACATTTTTCAAAATTGTAGAGACTGAAGGGTTTGAGGGGAGCTTTGGTGGGTGTTATCAGGGAAAGCTTAACTCAAAGGAGCTGAAGGGCACCCCTGGGTGTAGGCTGGATTAACTCGAAATATAAAAGAGGAAAGGTATTATTAAAGAAAAAAATGATGATAAGTAGCAGGTTGATCCTGGAATCTGAGTGTATATCCAATAAAGAGGGTCCTTCCATCTGGTGTTTTTGCTGTAAAGACCCTGGATCAAAAGGCTAATGCTGGTATCTCCAGCAGTATTATTTGGGCCACAGAGTTAAAATCAATAGGGCCTTTCAGCCTGCCTGAAGTACTAGACACGGGACAGTGCCTTATTTCTCCTTTATTTCCCAGTCTGGAGTGCTGGTTTTTCACTCAGCTCCAGAGGCACAGTATAAACATCCAGACAGTCACACTACAGGCAGACAACAGGGACCAGTAATGTGATGCTTTAAAGCAAGAATTCAAGGAGCTGTTTGAAAGAAGGTTGTTCCAGCACCCCAGTCTGCCTCAGAGCTGGGGTTTGCACCGAGCTGGAGCCGTGTCAATACCATGGAATTACATCTTTGGCTCCTGCCCCACAGCCCACGGCTGGAGCAGCACTGGCTCCACATCCCCTGCGTGCTCTCCCCCTCATTACCCAGACAGAGGCCTCAGATGTATCCCCCAGCCTCACAGCCCAGTGCAGCAAGTGCCTCATGGCTCCAGCACATGCCATGGTGCGTCATCCCCTCTGCTGAGGCTCAGGAGGCTATGGAACTATTTTAGTGGCTACTTAGTGCATTACTTGACAGGTAAGTCAAGGTAAGGAACAGTTTTGTTTTCTCATGAGCCAAAGAGTTGTCAGGGTGAGATTTGTCCCACTGTTTAGCTGACACTGGCTTAAATTTGGCTCTTTTCCTGTGTTGTGTGTCCCTTAGTCATGCTGAAAACACCACAGAGAAATTCTCAGCAGTGAGCACAAAGTCAGGCTGACCATCCAAAAGGTGTTCCAAACACTCAGGGCTCCTCTGCTGGTGAGAGCTGCCATCACCTCAAGCACAAGAACAACCCCTCGCACTGTTGTGCTCTGAGAGTGCCAGGCACGGTGCTGACGACAAGAAGGCTCGTTAAGAGGCAGCTCTGACAGTTGTTTTTAAGATAATTACATCCTGAAAGAGAACACACCTTTGCAGTGTCATGGCTGGATATTGACACAGCCCTAAGCAGGAACAGCAAGATCTACTGTGATTTGTCTGATCATGGCAATGGAGGGAATAAACAAAGGTATGACTGCTCAATATGGTAGAAATGAGTAGCTACGAATTACGGTAGATAAAAATGTGGTGATTCCATACCTGCCATCACCTGCTGATGCTGGGTTCTTGTAGTGGTTTGGTCCAAAATACTCATTACTGTTTATCTTCTGTGAGATAAGAATTAGGAGAAATGCAAAGCAGCACCAAACTTGAAAGAATATAAAGAAGTTTATTAACAGACCTAAAAGAGGGGAAAAAAATTATACCACACCTTCAGAACTCTTCTCCTCCCCGCACCTTCCTCCCTTCTCCCACTGACAATGTAAAAAGACAACCCTTGAGATGTTCAGTCTGTTTACCACTTCCATAATAACCTTGTTCAGTCCATTTAGAAAGAAGAGTCTCTCTTGCCCATGCTATGAACACATTATCACAACGAGACAGCCGCCCACTTCCAAATAACTTTGTTCAGTCCATTTAGGAAGCGGAGTCTCTCTGCTCGCATGTGAATCCCTTCCCACGACTTGCAGCTTTTCCCGCAACTGCTTTCGAGGGTCCACTCTTGAAGGTTTTTGGGGTACAATTTTAAGGTTAAGCCATTCAGAAACAAAAGTTCTCTTCACCCATCTCTAAGAACAGAGGCCCTCCTCCTTCCCTGGGAGCAAAGGGTCTTCCTCATCTTCATCTTTAGGACTAACTCTGGTCGATCTCTAGGAACTGAGGTTTCTCCTTTTCCATTTGGAGCAAAAATCCTCATCGCTTCCATCTCTCCCTGTCCAAACTTCTCATGAAATTACAGCTGCGTCAGCATCTGCCTATCTCGGCGCAGGTGCTTTTGCTCACAAGTACAAGTTGAACACTCCACCCCCCATATCTTCATGGAATTACAATGAGTACTCTGACATATTATAGCTTCAAAACAGACTTTCAGCTTTAAGCATCTCCTCTTTCTCTTCCCTCTGGTTTTCAGCTCTTCACAGCACTGAAAGGGTTAATCTCACCTCAGCCTTGCAGCTGGAATGTGCAGGAGAAAGTGGAGAGGGAGGGGAGCCGAGCTGCTCCGGCTGGCCCCAGCAGGGCTGGGGGGGGG
>NW_008237239.1:18555276-18558234 GCF_000691975.1 Corvus brachyrhynchos | reverse complement strand
CGAGCGGCGCCTGGCCGGGCCCGCTGGCCCCCCCACGGGGCCCGCAGCCACCTGTCCCAGCGCCGGAAACGAGAGAGAGAGAGTCTGCTTCGGAATTTCCTATTCTTAAGTGTGGATCACAGAGGCGGTCACAACTTTAAGTGGCTCGAAGAATTGGCCAGATTCAAACTGGCCAGCTGATAGGTTCTGTCAGGTCACAGAGGAAGCTGTAAGCACCCCTTAGCAAGGACATCACTTCCGGGACTATGCTTGCTAACCTACGACAGTGCTTCAGCTGTAGGCTGGCTGTACCTTTTCCTTTTGAACTGAATTCTCCTCTTTGCAAGTGGACCAGTGGAACAGCCCACAGAGCATCTGCTTTTCATCTCTCACATGCACCCATTTATTGAAAAGCAGTAAATCATAACAAAGCAAGAGTCATTCAAATGAAGACTTCTATGGCACTGCCTACCAGCCCTCATTCTAGTCCCATCACAATCACTCCAAAAACCAACAAAGAGAGGAATAAATGCAGAAAAAAACAAACAAATAGAACTGTCTGAGAGGGACATGGGACAAGGACAAGCAAGCTCTGAAATTATTAGCTGGGTGAAGAAGGAACCTTGAGGAACTTGGACTAAATGAAAACAATTCAGTCCAATCACAAATTGCTAAGCTTTTCCCAGATAACTTCTCACAAAACCAGGACAAAACTGAAACTTTACCAACTTCTTTGGAAGGAAAAATAATGCCCTTTTGGATAGACAAGAGGAAGAAATAGCCAGGGGTGAGACAAATTGAAGGACACCACAGACCAGGGCTATTGTGGAGTCCCTTATTCTCCCGTTCCCTGGCATAAACACACCAAAAAAGCCAAAACCAAACAGAAAGTGTGAATTTCTCCATTATTCCCCACCTCTTCCTGACCTGTAATTAATAATTACTAAGCTATATTCATGGATGGCTTGTCAAGATTGTCTTGCAAGACAAATGGCTCTAGTGAGTTTTATGCTGCCAAGAATATTTATTGGCTCTGAAACAGACTACTCCTGACTCCCAGGAGGGTCCAAGGGCCATCAGTAGGAAATGTATTTCCAGGAAAAATATACCAAAAGAGCAGCACCCCTCGGAAATATTAGCACAGGCTTTTTAACAAGCACCCAGAAAATAACACATTTTTTAAAAAGGAAAACCATTACCCTGGGTATATTTACTTCTTTCTCTATCAGCAGATAGGCCCTGACCCAATGGATTAAACATCTAAGGAGCCTCTCCTGACTCTAGGGAGAAATGGGTCAGGCAATCTGTCACTCAAAATTACTCAATGTTAGATGATTTCAATCCATTGGCACTGTCTTAAATCTGAGTTAAACTGAAAATGTGCTACATCCAGTGGTCTGGATATCTTGAAACCATCAGAGTTAGAGTCTAAGTAAACAATGTGCAGACTGATCAAATACATATGGATCATGCAGCAATAAAAAGCATGTATTAACTTGGGTAAATAGTACTTTTGTCAAAATATCTCCTACAAATTTACACAAGTCTAAATGGTGTTTACCCAAGAGTCCAAAACAGCTCCCAAGATACCATAGTATTCTGCCCTTTCCCAGGTTAATTTAAGTTGAAGTGTTCACAACTGTTGATCCATGTTGGTGGTGCACTACCATTTCCAAACAAAGCCCTCCATGGCTGCAGAGGTAGTGCTGGATTCCTGGGGAATATTTACCCTGCCTGTCACACATGGATGTGACACTGAAATGGAGCACCTCATGTGCATCCTGTTATTCCCTGCTTCCTGAAACCCTCACCATAACCCTGCTGCTGAGAGTTTCATTATTGCATCAGCTTAACTTAGTTTATTTTATGCTAAATACTCATCTTTTGATCTTTGCTGCTTCTGCTGCACTTTTTCTCTGCTCCCTGCTTTTGCAGCAAACCCTGTCCCTTCAGCAGCAAAGCTTGGGGCTTATTTCCTTCCTCACATTGCCAGCACCCCTGTAAAATGGTGGCACTAAGGTTCAGCAGATATTTATTGGGCAGCTGGAAACAAGCAGTAACCTGTGAGGCAGTGTCTGCAAAAGGACAGCAAGAAACAACACTTTACCTGTTGCTGGAGAAGGCTGACAAACCAAAAAAAAAAAGGAAGCTGACAATAACCCACAAGACCCATTCCTTTGGGAATCAACCAAAACTGTTCATGCCAAGTGCTTGTGGTGACATAATCCCAAAATTCCTTCCTTTTCACTGCCTTTGGGTTTTCTTGTTAGTCCTTCCCTCCAGAACCAGCTGCATAAGCACTATTCTTTTGAACTCTGCCTGCAGCTTGCTCACACAGCATTTAGTTCAAGCCCTAGGAGAAGTAGGTGGAAACCAGTCATTATTTGCAGAAGGGATTACATTGTACCACTGATAACCAAAATGGCTGTGTTCCTTCCTTGCTTGTACTTATTTCTTTGAAATGCCTTTGGATGACACAAATAATTATTTATTCCATCAGACTCCACAAAGGTCAAAGGAGAGACCATTGCTCCAGTTCAAATCATGCAAAATAACCCAGAATTGTTAACCAGAGCTTATAATTGCAAACAAATCAAAGAACCAGTACAAAATACACCCACTGCCATTACTAATGAAATTAACACTTCTGCACTCAATACACCCTCTTTTTTCCACCTGACTTCAAACACTGTTCCTTCACTTTGCTCAAGTACTGTCTCTTTCAGGCAGCTTCATGCTGAATCTCTTCTTCTGCCTGGTCCCAGCACCTACCTTGCTGATACTCCTGGTGCCAGCCAGGGGGTTTGGTGGCTGCAGCCAGGGGCTGACCCACAGGAGCTGGGCAAGGCGGTACCTGGGAGTTGGGCAGGATGAGATCCCTGTTCCCTGTGCACCACGCAGGAATAAAGAGCCTGTGTCTCTTTAGGCCTTTTAAAATTAATTGTCTTTCCCCAAATGCAATCAGAAAATCAATCACAA
>NW_008237239.1:18509662-18555248 GCF_000691975.1 Corvus brachyrhynchos | reverse complement strand
TACACACACTCACAGAGCATAATTAAACAGTATCAGAGCCCTGAGTGCACTCAAAGGCTCTCAACCACCCTGACCATCCTCACCTGGGACCCCCAAACAAACATTTGGCCACAGTGCAGAACCTCTGGACAAACTCAGGCTGGACTCCCACTCCTCACCTGAGCTGTGTAATTGTGTTTTCATCCCTGTCTCCTAGGACAGACTCTGGACCCACCTTCTAGTCATCCATCTCCCCATCCCCACTCTGCTGCTCCTGTCCTGTCTCCTGCTGCTGATGCCCTGCATGGCCCCCAGTGAGGTTCCTCTTTGTCTACGAGCTGCTGGACCCTGTTACCAGCTCCCTGCTCTGCCCAAACCCTGTGGGGCTGCTCCCTGGCCAGTGAAGGTTCTGGGGTCTCCCTTGGCTCCCAGCTCACCCCACGCCTTATGAAGGAGCTCCCTCACAAGCAAAGCCAAAGGAGTGCCTCAAAGTCAGCAGTGAACTTTCTAGAAAATTGTATTCCCTCTGCAGAAGAAAACATCCCCAGAATTTACAGGTCCTACAGAGATTATAACCCCCTCCTCTAGAGGTCTTAGTTCAACCCTTTTAGGCATTCAGGTGTGCTGCACTTAAACCTAAGCCTAATTTCAGGAAGTAAATTCATCTGACCCTAGAAAGAGATGGAAAACTCCTTTTGTCCCCAACAGGATGTGACTAGATGTTTGAACAGCACAAGCATGACACATAATCTGCCATTTCACAGCAGAGAAGCACTGTGTGAATAGTCTAGCAAGCAGCACTACCAGGAGTGTGATAAAAATTATCCTTCCCCGATTTTAAATAAAAAAGAAGTTCAGTTCAGTTAACCAATCACCTGCACTTAGCTATGATTTTTTGCATATATCATTAGGAAAAGTGAGATGGAGGGCAATTATCCACTGGAAAAAGCTTGTCCCAAGGAAGGGCCCAAGTTAGGACCAGCACCAGAGAGTTGTAACTTTTGGAAAGGCAAATTCAGTTAAATAAAGTTCCTGTGCCTCCAATGCAACAGGAAGAAATTGATGGAAGTGAGAAGTAAATGAGGTGAATCAGGAGCTCTGTTTAAACAAAACCTGTTCCACCACTGCAAAAATAAAATGCAGCAGCTGTAGCATTCAAAACAAAAGCTATTTCCTAGAGAATTAGATATTTGTAACAAGTGAGCACTGCAGAACTTCTGTAAAGAAAACTAGATGATCAAATTAGTGTAGACAAAAGGTTTATTGCCACATTACATTAATATAGCCGCTGGAAACCCAGAGCACAAGAGGATGAAAATTCAGAGACTACAATTTGGGAATCAGATATCAGATCTCATGGCTAACTAAAAGCAATTTCTGTGCCCATCCCACTTTGGAGGGGGCTTTTGGGAAACACAAAGCAATGCTTGAGGGAAAGAAGGGCTGTGGCAAATCATTCAGGAGATCAGACAGCTTTAGAGGAGTAGTTTTTAATCACTATTTGCCACTCCGTTACCCTCACAAATCAAAGATTTACTACAACATCCTCTCATCCCAGACATTTGTTCCAGCATAGACGGGCCACAGACTGACCCTGAAACCATCCCACCTCCACTGGCTGCCACCAGACTCCAGCACAACTTCCCACAGGAAACATATACTCGTGCAGACACTGCAGCTCTCCAGCAATTCTTTTTTGCTTCCTCCCCTGTTTCCCTCTTTTAAACTTCAAAGACTAACTGGGCTGACCAACACTGGATTTCTTGCCCTGGCTGGGAAAGCCTGGGATGATCTCAGGGACAGGCTGGAGCTGTGCCTCTGGCACAGCAGCACTGCTGCCATGCCTGGGGGAGGCTGCCGAGAGCCCTGGACAGAAGCTCCTTTCTCTCTCTCTTCTTCCACTGGTTTCTCCTGAGATTTTAGCCACTGGTTCACTTCTCATTGCCTCTGCAGACAAAGGCCAGACATAACCACCAGGACTTCAAAAGCTGTCAAACACATTTCCCCTCTTTGCCCCACGTAAAAATTCTCTTCGCTGTCAAGCAATTCAATTTTTTTTTTCCTTTTCTATAGCTAATAAAAGTGATTTTCCTGCAAGCAGAAGCCATGGGGCCAGGCAGGCAAATACATCCTCTCTTTAAATCCCAGGCTGTGCTTTGCTGTTAGCACCATACAGTGACCTATCTGCACCTGGCCAGAGACAAACCAGACTTCAAACTCTTTGCAAACACCTCGAGTTACACCCACCTACTTCTTGAAACAACTCATCTGTGTAATTGCTCCCTGCCTGGACACTCATTTCCTAGTAGCACTCACTCCCTATTTTGGTCTTCAGTTAAAAAGAAAAGGGTTTAAAGACACTAAAAGTCTTTCAAAGGCATTTGATAGAGCTAAATAAAGTGACAGAAACACCCATCCTGCCCATGGCAAAAAGGTTGGGCCTAGAGGATCTTTAAGGTCGCTTCCAATCCTGACCATTCTATGAATCTCTGTTAGGACTGCACCCATTATATGTTTATTGGCCCATTCAGTTTGGGGGGGGGGGTCCTTCTCAAAAAGCAGAAATAGACATTTACAGTAATAGCTTTCAGTTATTCACTGATCTACTGACAACAGTTAATATTCGTGCCACGAATTACCCTTCAATCTGAATGTGGAATAAAAAAACCCTTTGAAATGGGTGAGATGGTGCAGCACCATCTGGCTCACCCATTTCCTCTTTGTTACTGTGAAATTTATATCCTTGTCTCAGTTGGTCCTTGATGTTATTTAGATACTGAGAAACATTGGACTGCACTAGAGCTCTGCTTCCTTAAAACCTGTAGGTTTTTCTTCACTTGTCATTGTTTTCCTGCAAAGTAATGTCCAAATGGCATCTCTGACATTTCAAAGTGACAGCAAACGGGCTGAGCAAGTGCAATCCTGGAGGGGAAAAAAAAAAAGAAACCAGCAACAGAAAAAGAAGGCATTTGTTTGCCACAGGGTAATGAATTCTCCGAGCTGGGCTAAGCAGACAAACTGTTACAATGAGAATCCAAGAGTTCTCGCTTTAGAGTTTGGCTGATGAACAGTACTAGAGGAGGGTCCCATTAAGTCATTTTGTGTAAGGAAAGAAAAGGTGAAAAGAGAACTACAAAAATCCATCTGGGAAGCATATCTACCCCTTATTATGAACACTACTATCAAGTTTTCCAGCTAAACCTGGAATGCATCCACCATAAAAGTCAGCTCTCTGTTTACAAATGAAAATAATCGCATGAAGTAAAGCAGTGCCTATACCAAGAAACCTCCCAGATGCTGGAAACCTGCAGGAGCTATCAAGGCCAGACGCATAATAAAAAAAATTTAAAATAAAAATATCCAGCATTCTGGTATCTCATTTCAGTAGGACATAAACAAATGACAGTGGGAAAATATGCTAAGTGCAAGAATGATACTGCTGCTGAGCAAGAATTTCTGAAGATCTGAAGCGCAGCAGGCTCTGGGCTATTATTCAGGTACAGTGGGTAAGGCTGTGCAAGGCAGCTTTGTACTCTGTGATAGAAGTGACTTCTGAACTGAAAAAGGAGCTAATTCTGTGGAAGGCTGAATGCCACAGCAATCCATGCGCATTAAAATGAAATGGATATAATGGATTTCATAGTAGGAACAGAGTACAGCACCACAGAATCACAGTCAGCTGCACATCAGGCTGCTGTGTAAAGTCACTGGTAAATAGAGCAGTTCAGTCTTTATTGCAAAGGGAAGGGATGCACACAATTATATGTCATTTTAGGAAAAGCACCCTCCTCCTCCCTGCCAGTATGGGGCTGGCATTTGACTTGACATGAAAACAAGGAATGTAGGCTCTGGCAGGCAGCGTTCACCTTGCACATTCAGGCCAGGACCTGGTCTGCTCCTGCCCTAACACAAATAGGGAGCACATCCACTGAAAACTTGAAACTGGAGGGAAGGCTGTTCTATTACCTGTACATTTCAAGAGCACAGAGTGCCAAGCCATCTGATAATAAATTACCCCACTCCAGCTTCAGGGGGCAAGCTGACAAATTGCATTTCTTCTGATTTACTCTTTCATAAGAAACTCATCATGCCTCCTGGAGATGCAGATATTGCTGTATCAGCCTGCTCTTTGCACGATTACAAAGGGAGCACTGAAAAGCATTTTTAGCAATGGCTTTTCACAGGTGAAGAGATTTGCAGAAATTCTGACTACTCACTCAATTTTATCTTTTCCTCCCCAGTACACACAGCAGACACACATCAAAACATCCCTTGAGCTAAAACATTGTAAACTTGGAATAAACTGAAATAAATAAAAATTAATTCATTTAATTTAAAAATGAAATATTATTCCAATGGAAGAGTTCAATTTCAATTCCCACTCCAAGACAGTCCCCACAGCCGCACCTGATGTGCCCATCAGCAGTCTCACAGTGGGGAGTCTCCACCAAATTACTGATGGCTGATGGAAAAACTGCTCTGAGAGTCAAGCCTGGGGTTTCCTGATAATTCTCATCTGAAATAGTATCTGTTTCTGAGGATCACCCTTCACAAAAGATACACACTAATGAGAAAGCATCCAGAGACTCTAACTAAGAGAGATCAAGATTTTAGGAGACATGGTCTTATAGGATTAATCAGAGGATTGATGGACTTGGGTTTTAATGTCAGGAAGACAGAAGAGAGCTGTGAAAGAGCCTTCCAGTATGCAAAAGAATACTGCAAAGAAAAATGGGATAAATTTTGCCCTATGTTCCATGATGAGGGCAAGGTGTGGGCAGGGATGATAGGAGCAAACTTTTCACCTAGGAGAAGACAGAGCTGCATAGCCAGAGGTTGGTAAGTGCAACACAACCACAGTAATCACAGACCAACTGGATGTCAAGAATTCATAAAAAGAAACACGCTATCAAAAGGGCCCAAGTCATATTTGCTCTTGCTCTTCCTCATTTCCTTAGGCTGCATGAAGCTTTCTGGACTGACCATTTATGCAAGCTCCAATCTCTTAGGAATTAAGGGAATTTTAATTCCATAGCTCTACACCAATTCTTTCTGTCATCTAAGCCTCCCTACAGCCCTCCTGATAATTGTTGCATGCTCAGAGTCACAAGGAGTTAATCCCAGCACTGGCAATACTGAAGGTAATAGAGGCTGGAGAGAAGTAATTCAAAAGACTGGAATACTGTGAGGCTTTAAAGACCACTCTCTACTAACTGTATCTGAATTTTACACAGTGCATACATAGGCATTGCAAAACTATTTTTCCCCTTGGAAAGGACTGCAACTTGCTTTAACATTATGGCATCATGGATTTTTCTCACCCTCCCTCAGAGCACTGGAACTTTTCCGTAAATTTCCTGACTTATCTTGCAAACTAATTTGGGCCTGCAGATATGGCTCTAGGGGCTAATTCTCCCTATGCTGGCACTCTAATTATACCCAAGGAGAAGCAGCAGCTGAGGATAGAATGCTGCTGCACTGCCAGGGCAGTGTCCACCATCACTGGGCACTGGAGTTAATGCACTGCAGGTGCCAGGGTGTAATGGGATCTGACAGGTCTAACAGACCCCCAAAAACCCACTGCAGAGTGCCCTGCAAGTGAAATGGCAGATCCAGATATTTTAATCTTTTAGTCTCTACACATTTCAAATCTTGGAATAACTCATGGAGAAGAGGCAAATGCTGTTAGGTACCCCAAACAGTTCACCTGACAAAGTTTAAGGGAAAAAAGAAATAAAGCTGAACCATTTCTGGCTGCTGTGGGGCCAAACTACTAGAAAATAAGTGTTAAATCAACATAAATCCTCACTTCAATTACAATCTAGCATTTACTAACAGCTAGCAAACAGATTCCTGTGTTGGTCAACATTGCTCTGATTCAGCATAATCATCCAACAATCAGTACCTCCCTTTGTGACAATCCAGCAACTCAAAGGCTGCATTTCAATGCTGCCCACTTCCAGGCATTGCCAAACCTGACTCTGGTTCATAGACGTCCCTGCTTTTTGGGCCAGCTGTCCTCTCATGCAGGTAATCAAGATCAACTGCTCCAGACTTACACCAGACCACAGGTTATTCAGACCTCCCTTAATTTCCTCCACCATCCTAAGACTTGTAATACAATTACATAAGGTTGTACATTTCTGTTGCCTCTACTACTTCCTAAATGCAAACTGGTCAGGCTCAGGTCCCCTCTAAGTCCTGAACTTGAAAACAATGAGGAACAAGTGCTCCTTCCTAGGAAGAAAAAAAGAGATTAAGTGGGCAGGCATAATTTTGAAGGTCAGTGTTTCTTTCCATCTTCCTCCAAACTGTGCAACATACCTAAAACTGCAAAATTCACTACTGCTGGGGAGAGGGGGAAAAAATTGCACTATGGTGCAATTGGGAAAAAATTACTCCTCAGAATATGCCCAACAGGCACTAGGGGAACTGTGAGTGTAAAACTCACACTTGTTTGGACACCATCTGCCAAGATATTAAAAATGCAATTCCAGGCACAAAAAGAAGCATAACAAATTCAAGAACCTGCCAAGCACAAGGGTTCTGAAATCCTAGCTCTGAGAGGCCAGGAAGAAAAGAACTGACGAGATGAGAAACGTGTTTCTTGCCACAGATGGTCACTCCATAAATGTCTACAGTGCTAAGCAGATAAGCCAGTACAAACAAGAGAGCATATTTGTACTTTTGAGAATCAGCACAATAGCTGGGTTTGAAGTACTTGCACTTCAAAATTATTTACTGCATACTCTTTTTCCATATAGAATGGGGTCATTATGCAGTAAGTATCTTAGTCCAGAAACACATGCAAGCATTTCCTCATGGCTGCTCCGGGACACTCTCACTTGGAGTTGTGTTCCTCAGAGACAACTCCACTCTGCACTTCAGACAAATGGTCAGTGTAGGGCACCACCAGCATCCCTGATTTATACAGGTTTCAAATTCAGTCCAAGACATCAAGCAATGAGCTTCAGAAAGCAAATACAGCCCTGATACAGCTTTCCCTTTCTATTATTTGGGATTTAGAAAAGATTCTGATTAAGATTTTCTTGTGAGTGCTAAAGTCAGAGGATAAAATGTCGGCAGGCAGTTTACAGAAACTGTTCCCTCTGCAAGCCAGATAAAAAGCAGGATGTCTGTCCTGTGCTAAGGCTGCTCTGGGCTGAGGGTTGACTGCACAGCAGTTTCCAAAGCAAGGATGGCTAAGCAAACAAAAGATAATAAAACCTCAAAGAAGAAGCCCCAAAATACATTTTCCCTATGCAATGTATAGGACACAGGCGCATATGCTAACAGGTCAGAGTAATTTTGTCCCATGACTCTCTTATGAAGATGTCTGTAGAGATTATCCTTCATTCTGTTTTCATCCTAAGGAAAATTTCCAATCTCTACGGAAGTTTCTTCCTCCTGCCCTGCACCCCTCCTCCCCCGGCCTTCTGTAGCAGAAACTGCTAATAAAATAAACCTTATTCCTTACACTGAGCAAGTATTTCAGATGGGATGGGACTGTGGCTTTTGGTGAACTCAATAAGGCTTTTAATTAATCAATCAATCACTAATCCATGTAACCTGAACAACTGATTAAGCCCATGGCAGCAGCACCCTCAGAGAGAAGAGAGAAAACAGCGAGCTGAGCTCATTTGCTCACACTCCCCTTGCCTGGTGAAGCTGTTCTCCATCCCCCCCATGGGTGGTATCCCAAGTAATAACCCTGTGCTCCTTGAAAAAGGAGTGGGTAGCAGGCTTCACGCTGAGATAAGGCTCCACATTAAATTAGAGCACAGGGATTTGGTGCTAAACTGTCTCATCACTTGGTGGCTTAGCTGACCTCAGAACCTCAGCTTTCTGGGCTCAGAGATAAATGGCTTTAAATGTTTCACCCAAATTCCCTTCCAGGCATGCCAGGGCACATTTCACTGGGGTCACCTGTCTTTTCAGCTACCTCAGCAAGAAATTGGATAGTCCACCTGCCAGGTACAGTCTGCAGCAAACGACCAACATTATAATGTCAAAGCACCTTCTCTCTACTACTTTCATCAGCAAATGAGTGGCTTTTGCTCTAAAATTGCAGAGTAGCCAAGGCCCACCATAGTGCAGTAAGTTGTGTCTCTTTGGAGTAGACACAGCTTTTTTAAATTATTATTATTATTTCCAAACATGCTATCACTGCAGCAGGATCTTGCTGTGTTCAGGAGTGAAGTTCCAGACCACTGGTACAGGACTTCTACATGTGGCTGAGGCTTTTTGAGCAGAGTATCAGAACTACCTCACTCCTGCTTGAAAAATGTCAGTTTCACCCCAATCTGCAGAGGCAGCAGAGCTCAGCCGACATAAGCCAGGAGCACTGAATTCACAGGGCCCTGGTGCTGACACAGGTGCAAACAAAGCCCCTTTCAATAAGTGGGAAATGGGAGAAATCGAAGGAAACCCCTGGGTGACAGCACTCCTCACTGGGGGGCTCAGCTGACTTGGGCAAATACATCCAGTGCAAATACAGCTCTGAGCACTGTGAGCAGCCAATGCTGAGTGCTGCCAGCTTCAGCCAGCAAGAGTCTGCAGGCAGAAATAATGGCTGGCCTAAAAATACGGGGAAAAAAAATGAGGGTGGTGGACACACCCAACATATCAGCAAAAATAAATTATTTCTATAAAACCACGTTTGTGACTGGATGGTTAAAATCATTCTCAGCTGGGCTCCTGGGCTGTTGGATGACAGAGGAAGACAGGATATCGTGTTGGCACTCCTAACATCTGCATACAGAACAGGGAACCCTCTAAAGCTGGTTTGTGGGACAGCCTGAGCACCACCCCCTCCGGGGATTAATGTCCACATGTTCCTGCAAAAACAAACAAGGCCAGATAAATTCCAGGCTAAGGTCTCCAGGCACAGCTGGAGATCCCAGACAGGGCTGCACTGGTGTTTCTCATGGCACAGCTCCTGCAGTTTTACGTGGCATGCTACAGAAAAAGTGGGGTTTCTGTAACACACAGGGCAAGAGCTGTCAGAGCTGAGATTTACTATTGCAAAGCCCGTTTTCCCCTCTAAGACACTAAGCATGCTGCTGTTTCAAGCAGGTATCCCAAAGATAATACTTTTTGTTCCAGCGTGTGTTGCTTCTCTCATGTCTATTATGCATTTCTGATGAAAGGTCTGTTTGTTGCTTAGCTGAGCGAACCCTGATACCAGTTTCACTGGGAACTTGCTTGGATATATTCAATCCAATCCATAGCAGAAAGATGTATCCAAAGTGAGTGATTTCTGAGAGCAGCGAGGAGAACAAAGGGAAATGGAGACGCTGGGTGAAACAGCACAGCAGAGAACGGCGGTGAAGATGCCCTGGGGGTTGGAAGGAGCGCTCGGTGGTTTTCCCTGCCGACTCCCAGCACACGGGCACTGCGGTAACAGCTGGTGATGACCGGGAACACCCGCTCCCTCTCTCCGGAGAGGGAACTGATTCCCCCCATCCCGGGTTGTGTTTTTCCGACGTGGGAAGAGCTCCCCCAGGCTGCCGCGGGCTCCGGCCGAGCGGCCCCCGGGATGCGGGCGGTCCCGGTGCCCCCAGCCCGCGCCGGGATGCGGCGGGGAAACGCAGCCTTTGGGAACACCTGGCAGCACACGGGGGGAAAGGAACAGCTCTGTCAGCCCTTGTAATCCTCGCTGTTTGCTGAAGGCATACGACCGCCTGATCAGTTTAATTTCTCTCTACATCAGGCTTCTTTAAACCTGCCAGGCATCTGCTGCTCCTCCCAGCCTCACGATCCTCTCTCTCCTTCTGCCTTCTTGGATGTTTGCCATTTCTGTTCTTCGGTTCCTAATTCCCCAACACTCTCCCTTCCCTCTTCAGCTCCCCCAGCCCCCTCCCTTTTTCCCTGTACGCTGTGTTTTTGAAGAGAAAATAATGAGTTATTCAGACACAAAAATCTATACGTCTTCTGGATTAAATAAATACCAGGTCGTGATTGACTCTGTGTAGAGAGGATATATATATACATATATCCTGAACTTTCTGTCTCTTTAATATGGTATCCTAGGCAACCTGCATTTTCATGTTGGAGATACAACTATCCCAGCTTTTCTTCTTTTAATATAAAGATTAACCTTTGCACATCATCTGAGATTTTAAGAAAGTTCGTAACCTGATTATGCCTAAACTCCATGAATTATTCATTTGTCTGCTAGTGAGATCAGATTTTATTACATTGGAGGGACATCTTGTATAGAATTAAATGTCGAAATCCTCATTTTCCTTCGTTGCAGCTTTAGACACAACCGACATTGGGCTTTAAATGTACATAGACATGGCATTAGTTAAAAAGTTAAATTAAAAATATACCAATACCTCCAAACAACTGAACAATAGGCATGTTTACTTAAGTTGTTTGTATATTAAACCAAACACAACTTTATCTCCATCATTACAAAATTAAACCAACAATAAATTAATACTACATTATCCAGAATGTGGCTGCGAGTCACATAAAACATTTATGTACTCTGGGAGATCAATTTCTTAAACAGCTATAGGCTGATGTCAGCCTTCAAAAAACGCATATCAATAACAAAGTAACATCCTCTTGTCATATTTGGCATGCCTTAAATTCAAATTCAAAACAGAGACTTTGATCGTAATCAGTATTAGCTGTCTGTGTAAGCACTTTACGGAACACTTACTCTGAAACACTGATTAAAAGCATCTTATAAGAGCTATAATAATAATAATAATAATAATATAAATGCTTCCACCCTTTCAAAGAAATTCACTGCCAAAACCTAAGATATAATCAAGGTTTTCACCCCACCAAAATTTACTTTGAGGACTGACACACCCCTGCATTGATCTAAATTCATACACATGTGTAACCTAGAAGATTTTGGTGCAGCCATTCCCCAGTTAAACTAGAACCATATCCCAGTTAAGACACCCCATCATTTCTCTGTACTGAGGGCTTTAATTTTGGGGTTTATTTTATTTGGAACTGCTAATGCAAATCAAAGTTTCCTGACAGCAAGCACTCTTGTTTGTAGGGCCTGATGCACAGGCTGGCTCCCTTGACAGCCAAATGAGATACAGCCACAGTCACCTTATCCCTCACCCCCACAGCCTGAGATGAGACTTGGCAGGGGAAGAATCTGCACTGCCTCCGTTTTTCTGCCTAGAAGTTGATGACACAGATTTTTTTTTTTCATTTAGTATTTCAAGACCTACTGAGAACAGCCCTATTTAAAAGGCTGCCATTGTTCTTAACTGCTTAGTGTAACTCCAAAGCCAAAAACAGAGGTTGTTTTTCACTTGTATTACCTGGTGGTTTGATTTTGTTGGGGTTTTCCTGGGTTTTTTTGCTTTGGTTTTTGTAAAGGGAAATAAGAATATCTCGTGTATATGTGAACCAGGTTTGTGTGGCCAGGTTTTGGTAGCAGGGAGGTTACAGAGGTGGCATGTCTGGCATCCAGCCAGGATCAACCCACTACAATCTGAAGCTCTCCCTGGATGTTTGCCTTCTCCAAGGCACAGAGAAAGGATTTGGAGAGCAAGCTAAGCACCCAATTCCTTCAGGCATCACCCCTTCAAAGCCTGCAGCTGCCTCAGTCCAAATTTACAACTGCACTTTCAAAAACTCATTTGACTGGGAAGCAAACACAACATTTGCTGACATATAAAGGATAAGGCTTCCCAAACCTCTGCATAACGCCAGCAGGAGGGCCCTGCCAGAACCAGTGGGAACACACACAAATCACCTGCCATGGGTTTATCCCAGGTTACAATGGGTAGTTTAAATATGTGTGGCTGTAAAACCAGAACAGACCCTGAAAAATGCTCCCCTTCTCCTATCCAGAACCTTTTTCAAACCCACAAAATTTACCCACAAAGTTTCTTTTTTACATGTAAAGTAATTTTCAAGTCTACCCTGGTGGTTTTTTCCTGTGAGACGCCTTCTCGTGCTTTGTTTCCCATTGCAAGGCAACTAAATGGATAACATTATATTTTAATACTTTAATATACAACATTTTATTGTTTAGTGAAATATTAATGAGTCCTCAATGCATCCTTATGTAACAGCTGTAGGTGTCTAGACTGCCTGCTTCCTTCAAAACTGCTACGCTGCATAAATTTAGG
This sequence comes from Corvus brachyrhynchos, assembly GCF_000691975.1. Taxonomy (NCBI): domain Eukaryota; kingdom Metazoa; phylum Chordata; class Aves; order Passeriformes; family Corvidae; genus Corvus; species Corvus brachyrhynchos. The sequence continues at coordinate 18,543,153 of NW_008237239.1, read as the reverse complement.
TTTCCTGTTACTTTTCTAAATGCATCATTTTCTGATGGAACTCCTTCCCTACAATAAATAAAAAGAATTTATGGATGATTGTCTTCACACAGCAGTGCTCTGAGCACAGGGGTCTTTGAGCCCAAAGTCTTGCAGGGATTCAGAGGAGGATTTAAGGATGCACAAAGATTAACCTGACTCCTGTGGTATCCCAATAAATGTTATGTTTCCTCCTTGCACTCCAGCACCGAATTTAGCACAAGCTAAAATGCCACTTACATTCATGCCAATATAAAGCCTCAATGGGACTTTAAAAATGTGCTTGAAGTTAAATCCATAGTGGGCCTGGGTGAACTGAGACAGGTTTAAACATGGGCATAGATGGGCTCTCCCGAGCTGTGGGGAGCTGCAGCTTTTCCCTGCTGACATCAGGGGGAGGCAAGGAAGGCCCCTGCAAAGGAATTGTGTGATTAGAGCCAGAATGTGCAGTAGAGCAAGAGCATCACTCTGGTTTGGGGTTTGCTTTTCTCTTACTAAAAGCAGATAAGTTTTTTCCACATGGAAAGATTTGAGTTTTCAAATTCATCTGTTCAAAAAGACTCTCAGTTTGCTCAGTGTCTCACTTCTACTCCTTCCTTACTCCCAACCCCAAGGCATGCTATTTTTCAGTGCACATAACACACATGACACTAATTTCATACAAATTCTGTGAGATTTTGATGGTAAAGAGCATAAAGTCTGTTAGCTACCCTATGACAAGAAAGGCTAAAAACCAGCTACAAGACTTCAGAAGCCAGGGACCCTCCTAGGTGCTGCTTACATATTCTGGAGGAGCAGTACGTCTGAGATCTTTCAGTTGGCTTCTTCCAGTAAGAAAAGCTAAAACAGAGACATTTCTTGCCACCTTGCAGGGGCAGTTTTCTCCTGTAAGCAGCTGCCACACTTCCTGAAGCTCCCTGTGCAGAGGATGCTCTGGTTTTGCACATCCTTACTCACCGCTGTAACCTTAAGACACATACAACATGGAGCACAGGGCACAGTCCTTCAAACTCAGTGTCTGCTCAGTGAAGAAATCCTCTCCTGGTTTTAAAGCATGGGAGTGTTACCCTGGGGATGTTTGACACCTTGAAAAGTCAAACAGTTTATTGATGTCACCTGAAAATGCACCAAAAAATATAAAATAGGAGGCTCCTGCCTGCATGATTTGTTCAAGATCATGCAGCCAGAACTATTAAAGACTACACCCTCTACAAAAACACTCTTGATTTGATGGAATTCAAGTATTTGAAAGCACTGACCAGAGCTGAGAGTAGCAAATTATGTCTAAAAATGTGCCTTTATGAGCCCAACCAGCTCCCACAAAAATCAATATTATCCTGCCCACATTTACCTCAGAGCCTGGAAGACAGATTACCTTCCTGGGAGTGATCCTTCACAACAGAGCTGCCTGAGCAAAGAAAAGAGAGAAATTATTTCCCCGTCAGATGTGTTCCCTGGACCAAAGCTTGGAGGTGCTCTCTGCCACACAGGCACAGCACAGCTGCCCTGTTTTCCAAAAGCTTAGTGGAGGTGTATGTGCTGCAGGTTGGCACAGTTTTCACACTGAGCCTGAAAAGTGAGTCTTCGTTCTCTAAAAATATGAAAAGCCAATAAAGAGATGCAAAACAATACTAACCTGGCATTTAGGAAGGAAAAACAGCAGGAACTTGAAGCCATTTCAGATTTCATGGATAAGAAGAATGAAAGTGATGCACAGCCATTCACCTTAGACTTTTGCCCCCCCCTCTGGGCAGCTGCTAATTTTTCCTGCAAACACTATCATTCTGTCTACCCCAACAAGGAGCAATGCTGAGCTCCTCACTGTTCCTAGAATTAGCAGAGCTCATTGAAGTCACCTGGCGTTAATGCTGCTGACTTTTAATCCCCTCTGATCTATTTCAAAGCCACTGGTTGTGGTGGTATGAAAGTCACTCGAGCTCTGACTTCACTTTTGTTGTATTTCCCCTGCGGACAGGCCGGGGCCCTGCTGTGGAGAGACCTGGAATGAACTCTTGAGATCCCACTATGAGTGGCAATCCCTGGATTTTAACAGGGCTGGGCTTTCACTCAGGCTCTTCAGAAGGCACCTTTCTGTATGGCAAACCCTCTGCAGAATTCGGAGGCCTGAGCTGAGCCCCTCCACAGAACTGGACAAGCTCCTTGCTTCAGTCCCTCCTTATATTCCATGTGTACCAGTTTGGCCAAATTTAGAGGTACATCCTCTGAGAGAAGGCAGGTCACCACCCCTCCCCTACTGGGTTTGGGAAAGAATAAGTTTTCCTCAAAGTAAAGTGAAGGAGATAAAAACTATTTATTTAACAAACACACAGGGAAAGGAAAATAATGTTAAATAATAAAATCTCTCACTGTGGAGAAAAACCTGGGAAAGTGTCAGAGTCCTCCCTTTGGCCCAGGGCCAGGCCCTCTGTGCTCGGTGGAAAGTCCTCCCGATGTGCTCTGATATTGAAGCAGTCCAGCAGAAAAGGGAGAAAATCCGAAATTCCAGGGAAGGAAAAAAAGTTCAACTCTCAGTCTCTCTCTGGAAAAAAGGAAGCTGAACAACTGGCCAAAAAGCTGACTGGAAAGCAGCAAGCCGGGTGCCTCCTCCCTCCCCTGCCACAGCTGGAAAGAAAAAGTCGCTATCTCTGTGTGACCTTGAACAAGCTGCAAACTGCTTTGAAAAAGTTTTGCTCAGTTTTTCCTTCCCCCTCTCAGGCTCAGTTTAAAGGCATAAAAAGGCATAAAGATTAATTCCTGGGCATAGGGCAGCGATATGGGATACACATCATAAAGTCACCCCAAGACACCATGAAATCTCACTTTGTTTTGCACCACAGGTAAAGGCCCTGCCAGCCTTTCTCTTTGGAGATTATTATATTGTCACTTGTCAGGACTTGGATTTGGAGCAATCACAACGAAGGTGTTGGAGACAGCAAACAAGAAAAAAGTGAAGATTGTGCTTCAATTAAAAAACCTGGTCCAGTCCCAAATTAGCTGTGCCTCCCCACAGCTGACACAAACCACCTTTTGCAGGAAGAGGGCTGAAGACTGAATAAAACCCCTCAGGATGCTTACAAGGATTAACAACAGACTCAGGTGGAGAGGTGGAGTTGCTCAAAGGGGTTTCAGTAGAAACAGATTTTGCTTTTTGTTGGCTCCATAAGCCTGATATCATTCTTTGTGACATTTGGCTAGGAATTTTATTCTCGCCTGCTGCCAATGCCTGTTATGCATGTTAGTTTTGGTTGCCTGTAGTAGGGTGTCTTGTTGAAGTCACTTAGTTTCTGCAGTGCTTCTGCCTGGAAGCATTTTGTTGGAAACTCAGCTTCTGAAAGCTAAGCAACCTGGAAAGGTCAATCCAACACTGGGGATGGAGACACACATCCAAAAGGTGCAGTGGAACAACGCAGAATTTCCCCCATTGGAAGGTGTATTTAAATAGCTTGAGGGGGATGTTGCTTAAAGTGAGCCAGCAAAACCACGTGGCTGGAATATGAACCAAACTGCCCCAATTCAACCTTGAAATAAAACTGCTCCTGTCATCAGTGGTGTAATAGCAATTAGGGACTGGGAAAGAGGATAAGGGGAAGCTTTAGAGAGCTTCATTGAAGACGTTAGGACAAGACTATCCTACTCTTCAATTGTAATATCTTCAGTAATGACAGAGGCAGTGAGATCAAATGTTTTAGCATATTCTTACCAATAAAAATGGGATTTCTTATGGTAATCTCTAAAAAGCACTAAAACCTATTGCACTTTTGTAGTTTTGTTGTTGTGTTCAAACAGAAAGGCAGCAGCTTCCCGAATGTAAATCTTGGCTCCAGCCTACTCCCCCAATGACCTGCATTCAGCTTTATTCATTGCTTCTACAAAACAACTTAATTCAGTCATATCTGCAGTCAAAAAATATGAATAAAGGGTTTTTTAAGTGATGTTTGCTTCACTCAATTCAATCCTAATACTCAGATGTTTTACAGTATCTTTTGTGCTCTAAAATGAAAGTCCTACTTTGGACTGCAGCAGAATTCAGCTTCTTGGGAAACTCTTCCATTGCACGCTCGCTATTTCCCATCGTAATATGAAATATGTCTTTGAAGACAACTGCATCTACAGCAAGTCCCTAAACAGCTCTTATAAGGCACAAAAGGAGCTGGGGGTTGCACTGAAGCTTATAGATTTGTTATCAAACCTTAAGTGTTGTGCAGCTCAAAATTTACACTAAATACCAAGGTAAGAGATACACTCTTTTTCCTTTCCTCTAAAAACACAGCCTCCTCTTCCTAAAAAAGCTCCAAGCTGAGAAGAAAATTAACTCATTCTTTACAAGGATGATGGTGAGCACAGTAACAGCTGCCAGAAGACAGCATCTTCCTGAAGCAAAATTTTTTAATTTTACCATATTGCAAGGGTGCAAAGAAAAAGCATTAAAAAAAAAGAAAAAGAAAAAAGAAATTATTTCATGATGTCACTTATCACTCCCATATCTGTGAAATAAAATGGTGGTTTCTGTTATAAAGGAGACACAATAGACAGTAAATTCGGTGTGCCAGGGGCACATGTCAGCTGGAGGTATGAGCACCAGTTCTTGAACTTGCCACCATGAACACTCCACTTTGAATTTCCCATGCTCAGCCATGTGATGAGCATAGCTCAGCTCAAATTCTTAGCCCTGTTGGAGTGGGAAAGGCTGTATCTCAGCAGAACAGCTGCCCTCCCCTACCTGCTGTTGGTTGAGAGAATGAAAAAGGGAAAACTTGTGAATTTTTCTTCCCGTCCCACTCTGCTTCCTCTCTGTGTTTGGTCACTGGACACTGAGCCCACTACAAGGATAGAGCTGATCACCTGCTGTAATTTCAGTAAGACTAACAAGGATGCTTCCCAAAAGCCTGGGCAATTCAGCTACCCATCACATCCTTGCTTCTCCTCCAACACATTCCTTCAAAAATGTTAATATGTTAAAGACAGGCTCACTGTCACAGCTTTTGTCCAGAGGTAGGCAGCTCACATATACATAAAAACAATGGAAGAAGGTAATCATGCTTTTCATATGTAAAGTTTCAAATGGAAGTGGAAACAAAGAAAGAACTGTAATTAAATTTACCCAGGCCACCTCCTTTGTCATTCCAAAAAACTTATGCCAATCAGTATTAAATATAATATTCCAAAGAAATTCTAGTAACATTAAGACAGTTTTATCACCCTTCAAAGAAGAATTTTGTTAGAAATGAGTCAGTGCTGAAGGCATTTGAGCACGTGTTTTCAAGAACAATACATATATTGTATCAGAAATTCTATATGTTAAAGATGCTTTTTTGGAGGGTCGCATTTGAAGACAAAGAGCCTCTGAAAATTTTTTTGGCTGACCTTATTTTGGTTATAGGATCGACAATAAGCCGTAAACATTTATTATGATAATTTCTGCTGTTTGCATTTTAGTTGCTATCAAGTGTTAAGATAGCAGGGTAGACACTTTGTTATAAATACAAGTCAAATTCCAAAACTAATAAACAAAGTCAGTGGGATATTGTCTAGAAAATGTAATCAAATAATACTCATTATCATCTCCTAGATTTTCCAAGAGACTGAACAAATCATGTTAGGAAGGCACAGTGCTCATTTACATTCCCTGCCCATGGGAATTTCCCACGTGAACTCCTCTACCCAGTTCCCAGAGTGAGTCCCAGCTTCCTTTGGATACCAAAGGCAGACACTAAAAAGCAAGGCCATGTCACCATCTCCCAGTTTCTTCCCTCATTTAAGCCTGGAGTTGTACTGGCAGACTGCACGGGTTGATGTGTGTACTCACACAAACGTGCCTGTGACAGCAGCACTGCCTTGGGTTCACGTGTGACAGCAGCTCAGGGACCTTCTAGAACATTCAGCACACACATTACTTGGAAGTGGATACCTCATCTCCAAAAATACCTCCTTTAGACATGACACGTATGAAATAAACACCACAATCATCAAAATGCATTCAAATATCATTTTTTCTGCATAGGTAACCATTTCTGGCCCACCCCCGGGTTCTGGATAATTACTATTGATTATTGACATTCTGTTGCTATTGTGTAGAGCACAAAGAGCTGTTTCCCACTTAAATTCTGGAAATTGGGGCATACTGAGGGGTTTTTCCAATTGTACCACTCACCAAAGGGACTGCTGGCAGCCAGGGCAGCATTCTCTTCCTGGTATGAAAGGTTTTGCTCCACAGCTGGAGGGAGCCCCTCCCAGCTCATTAACTCCAAAATGAAATTAAGGGCATCTTTACCCACAGGGTAAATCCTACACAGCCAAACACTCCTCTAAACACGTGCTTGTGTGTGTTTGACATTGCACACAATAGCACAAAAATAATAAAGGAAACAATACACAGACAGCTTTGCCATTTCTTAACAAATCCTGGCCTGATTTATATCCTAAGGACAGCAAACCATCAAAGACAATTCTGAAGTCAATTTGACAGTATCACCCATGCTAATGCAACCAGATATTCCTCTGTTTCTCTTTGAAAGGAAGTTAGGCTGGAAGAAAATGTACCTGCTCTCAAAGGCGAATGCCTCAGCTGCAGGCAGCATCCTCCTCTGCAGCATTTTGTTATCTCACCTCTAAATCCAAGCTCTCCTGCTACCAGGGGGGCACTTTTGGGAAAGGAAAAGAGAGGGAGAAGTAACAGTTAGCTGAAATATATTTATCTTTTGGGTTTGTTTTTTTTAATACAGAATTAACAAGTGTTTCAAACTCTCCTTCCACCAGAGATTGCATTTGTACATATTCAGGAATTGGTCTAACTTACATTTCGAGTCTTTAGAGTGTGTGAAGAACTTTTAATGATGGCTTAACTGGGTAAGTGGGGAATGCAGTGGGTATGAGTAACTGTTATGGTGTTATGTAGGATAAAAAGCCATGTCATTCCTGCCTAGATCTACATACATTCCTGAATTTCCTTCTGAATGGGAAATTAAATGTGTTAAGTGAAAAAAAAGAAAATTTAAAATCAAACCAAAAATCTTTAATAATTTGCTATTTTCCAAGAGATTTGTATGAAAGGTTCTCTTATGCACACTCTAGTGTGGTTTTTAAAAATGGTTTCCTTTTTCAACATGAAGGGACTTTGTATTTGACTGCAACCAGAAGAAAATAACTTTTTAAGCAATGACCAAAAAATATACAGGGGAGAGACCCAAAAGCCCAGCTCTCTTTAAGTAAATGGTGATTTTGCTTTGCCACTGGTAAACTACAAAGAACACAACATCAAACTCTTATAAACACTTTTAAAAATAACTTTCATCTAAAAAGTTTCATTGAAATACATTTGACATCTCAATAGTATCTCAAATATAAATCAATATTTAAAATTAAATAAATCTTAAAATCCCATACTTTTTATGTAACTGAGTAATAATTTTAATGACATTATAAAGCTTAAATTATTTTGCTAAAAACTCATAAAGAGGGAAGTCTAAGCATTTTTTCATGAATAACAAAAACCAGAAGAAAATACAAATACTCCATAATTTTAAATACAAGTTTAATTCTATAGTGCCTAGTGAAGGGCTACACATTACCACACAGTTACCTCTATGTGAAAAAAATACCAAAATCAGACTGGTATTTTTGCCCTGTTGTTTTGACTCACACAATCTCTAACTGAACCCATTTCCTTCCCTCCTAACCTTTGTTTACTTTCATCTCATGTGTCTTCAGACATCTTTCTATGCATTTGAAGTTATTCTTGTTGCTCAACAAAATTTGGGGTTTAATACAAGATGTTTGATATAAGAATAGAGAAAAGATGCTTTTCTTCAGGGTGGTAATAAACAATTTTTCTTTATGGCCTTCTTGCTGTAGAGAGGGAAGCAATTGGTTTTACTGCATTTAGCTTTCACCCACTCACTTCTTTACTTCAGATTTTCTATTACCCTCAGTAAACCAAATCATGGCAATTAATTACCACATACCATCCTTTGAAAGCACACGTTGGACAAGCCAGGCAAGAGGTTTGGAGATCAGCAGACCTTATTTAAATAAGCAACACAGCATTATCTGCTTTACCCTGCACAGTAAATTCACTGGATTAAAGCCACCTGACAGCAGATAAGGCAGCTGTTCCTCATGCTGCTCATGTGCTTCAACTGCATTACTTAAGAATCACAGAATCACCAGGTTGCAAAAGACCTCCAAGATCATGGAGTCCAATCCATGCCCTAACACCTCAACTAAACCATAGAACCGAGTGCCACATCCAATCTTTTTTTAAACACACCCAGGAATGGTGACTCCACCACCTCCCCAGGCAGATGATTCCAGAACTTTATCACTCTTTCAGTAAAAATCTTTTTCCTAATATCCAACCTATACTTCCCGTGGTGCAGCTTGAGACTGTGTCCTCTTGTTCTGTCTGCTGTTGCCTGGAAAAAGAGACCAACCCCCACCTGACTACAACCTCCTTTCAGGCAGTTGTAGAGACTGATAAGGTCACCTCTGAGCCTCCTTTTCTCCAGGCTAAACCCCCCCAGCTCCCTCAGCTGTTCCTCAAGGGGCTTATGTTTCAAGCCCCTCACCAGGCTTGTTGCCCTCCTCTGGACACGTTCAAGCATCTCAACATCCTTCCTGAACTGAGGGGGCCAGTGTCATCCAAATAAACTTCTCATGTTATGAGGAGTATCCTAAATTAATCCAAAGTAGTGGAATTGCATGTTTCAGGAGTATATTTATTAAACCAAAACCCTAGAAACTTAGGGATAGACAACACTGTGCCCACCTGCTTAGATTTCACCTTCAAACTGTGCCATGTGAAATATCAAAGCACTGCATCTCAAATACAGGGACTATCCTAATACTGGGAACTGATTTAGGATTTACATCCAGCTGTGCAGCTTTGGCTTCATGCACAGCACGGCACACACAGAAAGTCAGTCAGTACTTTTCAATAACCTATCCTTCCTGAACAGAATCTAACTAATTAAGAGTCAATTTGATTCAATTAGAGCATCAAGCCAAGTTCCCACAAGACAGAGATGAGGCTGATAAGGCCTTTTGAAAGCACAAAATCTAGGCTGCAATTATGCTCTACAAGGCTCCTCTGAAGAGCTGAGCTTCCCAGAGGAGGTCTCAGCAAGAGGGTTTGGCTCCTGCAGGTGGCCCCAGCCCCACACAACATCCAGGTACTAAAGGTGTACCTCTGTCACCAGTATTAGCAAATCCAGATTACTGCAAATATCTCGAGTCACTAATTATCTGTGAGACATTATGGAACAACTACATTTTAATTTTTTTCTCATGACTGAGATTGCTTTAAAGAACAGCATTTCTTATTCAGTAATATTCTCATAATAAACTCGGCTTCGGCACTGATTTACATCTCTGACTGGCTGTGTAAATTACACTGCACACAGAGGCTCAGGTGCCTCTAACATCCTGTATTCCATTATTCTGAGTAGCCAAGCAATAAATGTGTTTTAATTAGAACCAGAAACAGATACTTGATATGACCCAGCAGTCACTTTCATAGTGATACTTGGTGCCCGTGGTATGCATTTAGATCCAGGCTTTCCAGGAGTTTAGTGTTGTGAGCTGCATCCAAAATTAATATTTCCCTCTTCTGAACACTGAGATGTTGAAGCAGAAAAATAATCTTATTCCATAACTTGCCCCTCTGACCTGCATCATCCCCAGCTAACAAGGATTGGGGAATAGACACTGGGTCCTCTGGTACTCATTTATTGATGCTGCCCAGATATATTGCAAACTTTTTATTGCTGGAAAAATTGCAAAGGCTGTTTTTTAAAGACATTTCTGGTACTGACAACTTTGCCAGCCCATCTTTCATTCCTGAAGAGCTTAAGGAAAAACCTCATCAGGCTGGTTAGAGTCCTCAGTCTGACACACAGCTTCAATGACAGTTCAGCCAAAGAGTCCCTTTTTCCTAAGGGTTAAGATCAAGCATCTCCTCACAATTTTGCAGTTTTAAACAGTTTTAATCTGTATTAAATATCTTTGTTCCTAAGTGCTGCCAGTCACGTGCAAACCATGGGATTCCTGGGTGACCTCTGCTGTGACATCTCAACTGACCTTCCCGAAATCTACACGTGTGACACGTGGCAACTCTTTTCTATATAGTGAAGAACCACACTATCTTCAAGGAATAGCATTGTAAAGATTTGAGGCAGCATAGTTCTCCAGACCAGCACAAAGGTCTGCTGAAGACCCACCACATGGATCACTCTGCTTTTAAGTTAATCATAAAATATTAAAAAAATTTAATCATTTTGTATTAGTTATTTCTGCTGCACTATTAAAACTTCACTAAAATAACATAATACAGAGGAGAATCACTTCCTCCATGTAGAGAACATGGTGGTTAATTAACATGCCAATAATCTTCCTCAGCTGACAGACTGTTGGGTTCCTACAGACACATATTATTAGTGGCATACTGCCTGCTAATAATAAAAAAAAAATGTAAGAATTGGGACTATAAATCATATTGATTGCTCATTGCTATCTACAGTCCTACCTAAGCATTACACGTGGTTTTCTACTCCTCCAAATGGTTTTGCACACCTGCTTGCAACTAAAATTGAATTGAAAACACTGAAATTTGACATTACAATGTCCAATTTCCAGCTAAACCTGTAAAACTGTACCTGATGGTAAATCAGTGAAAGTCTAAAAACCCAGGATAAAGGAATGATGACCATTACCAAGGGGTAGAAACTTTCTTAAGTTCTCCAGCTTTGCATACTGAGCAGCAACAAACAAATGTGTAATTCAAAATTATCTTCACATTCCTGTGAGCTGCTCCTTTCTCCAGAATTGTTTTTATTTTTTCAGTGTGTCCCTAAAATAAATATTTTTTCCATAAAAAACACTGGAGAACTGACACAGCCTATTTTTTTCCCCACACATTGCAAACAGAAATCAGAAAAAAAGGCAGTATATTCAATACTCTAAATATAACCTGAAAAATTGGTGGTGGAACAAATTAGACAAATTTAATTTCATTTTTCACATTTGCTCATTTACCCAATAAGCAGAAATGGAACTCAAATTAGCTTATTAGAACCACTAAGCCAATATATTTCTGCTCTGGAAATAGGTCGTATGTCTCACTTATGAAGAGTTATTAAACAGAAACCTTTCTCAAAAAAAAATCTCTTAACAGATTCCCTTCCCAAACATAACAAATGAACTCATAAATAGACACAATGTTCCTAATACCTAAAGAATTATTGCTGGTGTAGTCTCAATGCATTTTTTTAGTGCATTTCAACTCCATTAGCATTTAGACTGCCTTACAGCTGGCAGGATAGGGCAGGAAAAACTCACCTAACAATGGACAAACTCTACAAAATGTCATTCAGAACACAGCATTACATAAAAATGAGGTGATAGACTCCAAGGTTACCTGACACAAAGCTTGAGGGAAGGAATTTCATCCAACATCTATGTTGGCCAAAATGCCTGTGTCCATTGCCTGTGTGCCCATTTTCAGCACCTTCAAGCCCAACGGGGAAAAAAAAGTCATTCTCATTAAGGAAATATAATTAAAGGATTCAGTGCACAACTCAATTATTTTTTTCACTAAATTTTTACTGCAATAATCATAATTATTTTGCTTCCCTCCCCCCATGCCCCACCCCCCCCACAGAAAGGCAAAACTAATTAGTCCTAAATGATCAGGCAGTGCTGGTTACCGTGATGTTTGTGGTCTGGTCTAAAAATCAAACACAGACCTCCTCCCTGACTTCTACTGTGTTTCCTGTCAAAAAAATTCTTTGCAACATTGCTTAGAGACAGGACAAAATATTTCAGGCTCTGAGACAAAAATAAAGGTGTAGCCAGTGATTAGACAAAAGCACATTCCCCTCCCTTCAGGAGACACAGCAGTAGAAATCACAGAAAAACTTATCAGCACCTGATCTCTTACCCTTAAAGAATTAAGGCACTTCATTTTAAATACACTCACTACACCCACACACATTGAAATGTGGAAATTACTGCAAATAAGAAGAGGCAATCACTTGTGCAAAGCAGTCGGGATTAGTGTTAAACTTACCATCTGATGATGTTTAAGAAGCACTTAGAACATCATTATCTCTGTGTGTTCATAAGGAAATGCTGGTTTTCTCTTCAATTAGAATTTCATCAGATGGGTATAAAAGGTAATTTGAAGCTGCAGGAACTTTTTAGGTCTAGGTGTGGGATGTAATGGTCTGAATATGTGGGGACTAACAATTTAGGGAACACAGATCTTGCCAATGCAAACTCCAGGTTAACTAGGGGTTTTAGTTCTGATTTACACTATAGGTGGTGAGCACAGAATCATAGAAAAGATTCCTTATTTACCTTCACCTTAAAGAGGATGTGTAAAACATGCTTGCTGACACAAATCGAGATATAAATCAATACATAAAAAACACCTGCAAATAGTCAGGTCCCCAAAAAGCAATCACTGAAAAGGAAAACCTTAGAATCACAGAATCATTAAGGCTGGAAAAGACCTCTGAGAACATAGAGTCCAACACCAAACACCACCCTACCAGTGCTATGGTTTAATTGAGGGCCACATCCAGTCATTTATTGAACACTTCCAGGAACAAAGACTCCACCATCTCCCTCGGCAGCCCATTCCAATGCTTCACAACCCTTTCCATGAAGAAGTTTTTCCTGCAGTTCAACCTGAACCTCCCCTGGTGCATCTTGAGGCTGTGTCTTCTTGTCCTGCTGCTGGTTGTCTGGAAGAAGAGGTCAGCCCACACCTGGCTGCACCCTCCTTCCAGGAATTTGTAGAGAGTGAGAAGGTCTCCCCTGAGTCTCTTTTTCTGCAGGCTGAACATCCCCAGCTCCCTCAGCCTCTACTCATAGGACTTGCTCTCTAGATCCTTCACAAGCTTTGTTGCCCTTTTCTGGACATGCTCCAGTACCTCAATATCCTGTTAAAATAGTAGAAAGCTAACTACAGTTTTGGTTTGGTGGGCTGCATATCTGGAGTTTAAATAAGCACATGTCTGGACAAAAAGAAACAAAACCCTACTACTAGAAGTGTTTCTATTAGAAAAAAGTAAAATTCAAAGTACTGGCAGCCAAAGCAAGAAGCAAGGAATTCACCAGAAATAGTCTGTGAGGAAAGTGAAGAACCATATGCTTGGAAGTCCTGTAACTCCAAGAAGTCTCCAGGTATCAAAGAAGGCTTAGGTTTCACTGCAAGATCAACAAAGAAATAAAACAAAATACAAGTGTATGCATAACTGTCCAGAAATCACCTGAAGTTAAGTACTCCAGATGCAGCATTTCTCCTCCTTCAGTTTTGCTTCCAGGAGCATCTCCTGCTGACAGCTGGAGCTGCCACAGGTGTTCTAGCAAAGCTGCTCGCTCACAGGCTCACTAGCACAGGTTTTTGTCAAACACTTCTAAACCCAAGGACCAATTAAAAAGGGGGAGAAACGAAAATAATAAGAAACCATGTCATTTACCCAGTGGTTTGTCCAAACGTGCTTCGTATAACCCAAGGAGCATTAACAGCTGTGGCTGGTTGACAGACTCCCCACTTCCATTTAAGCTCTCATGGACCTGCTAGGAGAGATCAAAAAGGCAAAATCTTGTACCTGAGGCAAGGAATCATTCTCATTTGATAAGACCTCCCCTGGACACTGAGGGTTTTCCCAGAGAGACCAATACAGATTAAAGGTATCATGTGACAACATCATAAAATGAGATGCTGCAAACTTCAGTGTGCCCTGCACCCCTCAAGGAGACAAATTTGGGATGAAGGAAGAAGTAAAACTGCTCCTACAGGCTCTCTCTCTCTTCACTTATTGTGAAGCTAGTACAGCAACAACACCTAAAGGGCCTAAATATATTCCATATATTCCATTTTGTTACAGAAAAGGCTGTTCAATATTTCTGTAAACAGGGTTTTTATAAGAGAGAACACAGGTCTAGACAAAATCTCCTGAAGTATTATTGTATTGTGTGATATTATACAGTAAATATTTTTATTCTTTTTGAGAATTGGATAAGATGAAGTGAACTGAAGCCAGTGGCCCCAAGAAATGAGCAGTACCACTTCAGGAAACCTCCCATGCTAAGCAACGCATCTCAGGACACTCCAGCAAGGGTAGAAGTAAATTCTCTTTGAGAGAGGATTTGACAATGAAATCAGTCTGGAAAAACAGAAACAAACAGAATTTAGCACACCCTGTGAAGCAAAAACCTGCTAGACCTACCCATTGCCATTATATGGGCACATCTCTGCCAAGCAAACTTTAGGGTTGATCTTCGAAAGTACCAAAGTGTCCCTGGTTGGAGGTGACAGATTGTTGTGGGTAACCCACAATGTTATGGTGTTCCATATATATCTGTGCCCAAAACTGTTATGGCGTCCTTAAGACCCTGCAGGACACAGATGCATATATATAGATACAGAATATATATATGACATATATTTATATATATTTATCTATATATTTATATAGATGATATATGGCATATATATAAATTTTAAAGCAGCATTTCTATTGTGCCACTTTAATATTTTTATTTAGTATCTATATGTGTGTATATATATATATATATATATATAAAAGAAAAGTTGGCAACCCTCAAACCAATCAAAGAGAAATGCTGTATGAAACCCTGTTGCTGTGAGGACTCAATATCCCTTCAATTCAGTAATCCAAGCTGATTTTACAAAGGCACAGCACATTTCCTGAATACAAAGAGCTGCTGCAGTTTCTCCAGTGTCTCTGGATTTCCCCATCAGGATCATAATTTTCAGCTTATTTAAATGAATCCTCTGTCAACCCACACTCATGAACTAAACCTCCACTTTACCCAGATGCTGGTAGTACAAGCAAACTGAATTAAGTGAAGCTGATGACCAGACTGGTGAGCTGGAGGTGAAAACCACCACCATACAAATAATGCCATGGCCCAAAAAGGTTTTCCTCAGCATATCCTGTACATTCTGAATGGGGGACCAGTAGCAGAACCTGTCTGGGACTGTGTGGAACAAAGGGCAGGATGTCTGTGCTCTTCCTTATTTCATTGAGGAGCCACCAGTCCCCCTGATTTTTGGCATCCATAGGAAGCATCCTACAGCAGGTCCAAAGCGAGGTTGTAGTTTGGTATAAAATAGACTTAACAGGAGAAGCACAGGGGACAGTGGATGTACCTCAGAGCTCAAACATCATATTTCAGAGATGTACAGTTACTGGAGATGGCTGAAAATGATTGTGTTACACCAACGTAGCAGGCAAAAAAGACGCAAAAATAATTATGCCCAAATTCCCGCCTCATGTACATTAGAGATGAGCAGATGATCAGTCTACAGACTCCAGAGCTCTTCAGACTACAGGTCAATGTATTTTATGCTTTATTTACACCAGCATGGCAACACCATTAGAGTGCATTTAATTAATCTCCTATGGCATTTTCACTCGGTATTGCTGGGCACGCTGCCATCAGTGTAGAAACATCCAGTTCATACATGAGGCATCTTTTACTCCACTTGGTTTGCTCCAAGGAAAAAACCTCACAGATACAACTCAAACTTCCAGCTGTTTCCTTTCTCCCCATTTCCCCACTGGGACCTCAAAAGGATGCATGCCTGCAGATTTTTTTCCTTCCCAGCATCTTTTATTCTATTTCTACATCCTTCTAAATGTTTCCAAAACCAACACAAAGCCCACTTTGCAAGCTGTGCTGGAAATTGGGCTTATGCAGGAGCCCCAGGGGCATGGGTCGACTTTTCAACATGGAGTTATAATGGACAGAGGAGCAGGAGCTGATCAGCTGGATCATGGGGAAAGAAGGGATGCTGGAAGGCAAGATAAAATGTGCTCAAAATTGCTCAAAAGCAATGCAGCTGGCGCCTTCCTTAGGAGGCATGAGGCACAAACAGGAATTAAATGTATTCCATGTTTATCTTTACAAACACATGTATTTCAGGTAGGAAATAATTGAAAAAAAATGTTGACTGACCTGGCATTGATATGCAAAATCTTTCTGCCTTTTCTGGTGCAGATTGGAGGATCACCAACACTGGTACCCACATCAGGAGCAGCACAGCTTCTCCCAGCCTGAGAGCCTATTCACCCTGAGAGGTTCCTGGAGCTGGCACAGGTAAAAAAACAAGGGAAAACACATAGCACAAGGCACAGTTTGAATGCCAAAGCAGACAACAGCAAACAAGATTTGAAGCTAAGAGGTTGTAGCCAAAACTTCTGGGCTAATTTGAAATCCTTTTTCCTAAACCATGTTGAACATAATCAGTTCCAGTTTTAATGTCAGCACTTTCATCCTTGCAAGCATGCACTATGCTGCTCTTCAAGATGGTTTTCTAATCAGCATGTGGCTGCATATGACTCCATGGACTTCTCAACAGCACCTTCTATTAGAAAAGGACATTACTCTGAATCTAAACACTCTGATCAATTTTCTTTATGGATTTTAATCAATAAATATTATATTTCACTGTAATTATTTGCAGGAACATTCTGGCTAGCTCAGTACACTACCACTGGAGCACAATGGAAAAAATACAATTTATCCTACCATCAGAAATATTTCTCATCAGTTTCACAGAAGAACAATGTGGATTTCCCCAAAACACGTGTGGGGAAATGGAAATTTATTCATAAAATGTTTTGTTAGATGTGTCAAAAATATACGTATGTTAAACTAACTGGAATGAAAGAGTTTCTCACCTCCCTCTTCTCCCCTGAAACACAGAGGCAGTTTTGCAGCAGGCACACAACAACTTCATGGTTGCAGCAGACACCTCAACTTATGAAGCCTGCTGGCTGTGTTCCAATAAATTTCCTAAAACTTAAAGTTTTCATTGTTATTCCTTTTAATCCATGATAAACATCTGTACTGCTCCACCTTCCCTCCCATTTCATCAAGTCCTCACCATGCATTAGCATATAATAAACTATTCTAGCAGGTTCGGGGGGGGTTGTTCAGGTTTCTTTTCTAAAAACATTTATCAGCTTCTTGGAAATTTTCCACAGTAGCCAGGAGTTCCTTGGCTGGGCATCACAAGGTTGTTGCCCACCCTGCTTCACTTCCTAAAGCACACCAGGCAATGTTACCTGGCTGATTGCTGTTTGTGCCCGCTTCAGGGACAGCAAACCTCAGCACGGTGAGACCATGACACAATAATCAACTCTGCGGAGGGAGGAATATTCCAGCCGACTGCCCTTTTGAAGCATTATCCTGAAATGATAGCTTTTAGAATGTGAATGTATTTTAGGACTGACAAATGCATTTGCTCTTTACATTCCTATCTTGTGTCCCCCTAACCCCAAACAAAGAAAGAAAAGCAATTAGAGAGAACATATTTGGAGCTATCATGAGATACAAATAAAAATCCATTGTACAACAAACAGTGTCTGGCTTCTGAGGAGCAGGAGCACCTCAAAGAAACAAACTCATGACAGAATGAGAGGCGTATTCATAGCCTGATCCAAACTGCACAAGCAAAGGCAACCTCCTCCCCTGAAAGGGAACTTTGACACACATATGTGAGTAGGACCATACTCTGGTTTCACTCAAAAGGCACCCACCTATTTTCACAGGCAGATATTTGTCAGTCCTAAGGAGTGAAAATGGTACTTGTAAGCCTTGGACTCAGGAAATCCACCTCCTGTCTTGACACCCAGCACACATCTATTGGTGCTGCCAAAATTGCCATTGTGTAACTTGACAGAAATGCTCTAAACCAAAGACAGCTCAGAGCCTGAGGCTTCCAAAGGCAGCACAGACAATGCTGATGCCAGCCGAAGGGCCGTGTGAGCTGCAGTAACAAAGGGCTGCTGCTTCCCCTCGCAGCTTCTCTGCAGGGCTGAGGGGATTGCACAAATGTAATGCAGATCATTGGGTTAATATGCAAAAAAAATATTATATCCACAGTTTTTGAACTCTGGAGAGTGCAAATGCTTATACCAAGTACACTCTGAAGAAACAGCGGTGTCAATTATCACTAAAAGGATAAATTTTTTTAAGGAAGGAGACTTTAATGAAAACCACCTTAATCCACTGTCATGGTTTTCAATTCCTTAGGTTTTGCTGACACCAGGTGGCACAAAGGAAAATCGTCTCAAAGCAATAAACATCTCTGGTCCTGCTTCAGCAGCCACATCACACCTCACCCTCTCCGAGTCAAGATTTGCCATTTTTATTACTACAAAAACAATACACTCAAAGTTTTAGGAGAGATGCCATGGAAGGCTTTTACAGGTTAAAAACATCTACCATATGAACTGTTCACCCCCCAAGTACTCCAATCTTTTGCATACGGTTGTGTTAGAGCAGAAGGATTAGCAAAAAGACACATTTATGCTCCATACAGCCAGAGGCTTTTCAACCACCCATATAAAATGAGTCCCAGTTCTTAATAGGAAAAAAATTTACCAACATACCTCATCTGGCACTGGTCAACACCCCCGAGATAACCTAAACACAAGAGGAAAAAACACTTTTGCATGAATAGCAAAGTACTCTCTTACACAAAGTGTAAATCTCCTCTTCCTACATCGTGACTAAGCCACATTCCCCATACACCCATATATTTACAATGTATTTATTACATCAATAAGAATTTTTGTCATGAAAATACAAGGAGCAACTCTAAAACAATGTGGGTATTAGGTCAAACTAACAAAGAACAAAAACATATTCAGATACTGCTGGCTGCAATTAAAGCAGAGGAGCTCTTTGAAAGAAATCAGCTAGGAGAAGTAAAACATTTGGACCATTCCCTGGTCCAGCCTGGGCTTTTGAAGTATCTGGTGTTAATTGCCATTCCCAATCTTTAATAAAGATTAGTAGGTTATTGATAACACATGTGATGCAAGCAGAGGTATTGAGACCCCACCATGCTGTGGGCTGTCTCCAGCCCCTGGTACCATTGCTCCACCAAGGCTATGCTGCTCTGACCTCAATCACATTTACATCTGTGGCTTCCTAAACTATCCCACACCAACGCATCATGTGATGGGGTTACAAGGGAAATGGGGGGTTTAAATGGGTTTATAGCTGCTCCATCAGCCCTTCCATGCTGAGTGTGGGGATCCAAGGTCAGCCACAGCTCAGCATTTCCATGGTTTATTTTCAGGGACCATTGTCACCCATCCCTTGAGCTTCAACCTGGATCCTCATCCCTTTGAAAGAGCTTAGCTTTGAGCCATGTATGCTGGGGTGAACAGGAAGCCAGTTTTCATAGGAAAGACTGGGATTTGGCCTAGCAAACCATGGACTGGGGAGACGACAGGGTGCTGTCCTGTTAACAGCAGTGGGAATAGAATGACTTACAATAAGACTGAGGTTGGTATGAGAATGAATGTGTCCTCCAGAATATGGAAAGGTGACCAGCTTCCACTGCATTTTCACAGCATCTGCTCTGATCCCTGCCAGGGCTCTGCCATCTCACTTTCTTTGAGAATCAGATACATGCAAAGGGTTTAGGAGTCACTGTTTAAATTTTCACCAAACCTTTGCTGTCTGCAGAGTCCATAGTTACATGCAGCATAGATAAGCATTTCTAGCCACTTAGGAGCAAAATTGACTGAAAATGGGCATTTCTGAGAATATTGTGGGACTGCTCAGGATGGAATGGCAGCCAGGGAAGAGCAGATACCTCACACAAGCTGAAAACCTGCTTGGGGAGGTCTGTCTGCCCCTTGCTGGGCAGGTGCTGAAAGGAAGAAATTCCATTAGTCTGAGTGGGGGTACTCCATGAATGAGCATCTCTGTAAATCAGAACATTTTTAATTAATTTCCCACACTAGCTTCTAAACTATGAGCTTATCCACTGGGTACTTACATCAATAGTCATGTTATTTTGGCTTGGATTCATTGTATTTAGACCCCAAAATAAATCAGTCCAATCATTTTTCCAAACAGCTTTGTAGAAACATCACTTATTTTGACTGTTCCATTCTTTAAATCCTGTTTTTTGAACATAGCCCATAGATTCAGTATCTGAATGGAGATGTTTGAAAAACACCTGTAAAACATATTTCTTAGTGTCACAATTATTGTAGTTTCTGGTTAGAGCAGTCAATGACAATTAGCAGCACATTTTCATTGGGGGTGACTTCTGTTGAGAAAATATTTTTTCCTAAGAACTATCAAGCCAAGGAACAGAAACAGGAATTCAGCCTAGTTTTTGCTTGCAGCTCTCTACAAG
This sequence comes from Corvus brachyrhynchos, assembly GCF_000691975.1. Lineage (NCBI taxonomy): Eukaryota > Metazoa > Chordata > Aves > Passeriformes > Corvidae > Corvus > Corvus brachyrhynchos. The sequence goes on along the minus strand of NW_008237239.1, from coordinate 18,522,938 downwards.
CAGAAAAATCCATGGTTTAGATACCCAGTTTCAAAGCCATGTAACTGCACTTGGAAAAGTGGCCCAAGTTTGGCCACCAGTAGAGTAGGGCAGTAACTTTTCCTGAAGTAAAGAGTACTCTTAAATGAAGTGGTGGTTTTTTTGAAACTAATGATGATGCTCAAAAATACTCCAGGCACAGGACAACAGGAAGCATCTGTCCCAAACATACAGCTTTTCCTTATATTGCATATAAGGGTCAGATGGAAAATTATGTAATTCTTAAAGGCAAGGCTAAGTGTAACACTTCCACCTATCCTGCCCACTCACCATTCCAGCTCAAATGCCAGGTGTGTAGCTTGCCAAATCTTTACTTAAGCTTCATGGATTTTAAAAAGACATATCAGGGTGCAGCTCTGAAACTCTCCTGTCTTGGTTTTGACTGATATTTTACAATACAAGCAGCCCAGAAGTTTTAAAAAAATCCCACAGTGGTTACACAGTGTGCAGCACTGTAACTGTGATGTGCATTTGGATTAACTCTCTCTAGTGAGTTATCCCTACAATCAGGGAGAGAGCTGTGCACTGGCATCCTGGCTCTGATGGCAGTGACAGCAGGTGCCCAGGGAAGACTGGAAGGGCAAGGCAGACCTCAGAAATAGCAAATATAAAAGGTATCATCATCTCTGAAAGAAGTCCAAGTGTAACAATCTGCAGTCTTTTATTTCCCCCGAAGCCTCCTTGGCAGTTTTGCAGCTGCTTCTCAGCTCCTGTTGTTTGCTGGCAGTTTCCAAATGCTCTTCTGCCTCTCATGGGTCTGACAAAAGTGTCTGTCAGCAGCCCTGGATGCAGTAGGTGGAGCAGCTGTGCAGCATTTTGATGGCCACCACAAAATAAATGACTTAGATGTGCTAGAAACAGCAAAGATTTTGGGTCAGCAGCCTGACTTCCAACCTTCCACAGGAGAGGTGGTTGCGTTGAAGCAGTAGGTGTTTCTTGGCCTGCAACTTTAGCTCTGTGTCCACCCCCTTTGTTACACCCAGGAGTGACTCAGGAAATGCAATACACAAACACCAACAGGCACTCAGCTGGCATCATTTGTTTATTTAATAAAGTCTTTTCTGGTTTTAAAAAAGTTTACAAGACAGATGTGTTCCACATGATAAACAACTAGAGGCTGATCTTTCCTTGTAATAACTTAATCCATGCAGAAAGACTGGACTGCCTAACCTGATGTTAGGCAGCAGCTAACAATTCACCAGAAGATGCACAGATCTGCACACTGCAATGGAAACAGTAACACATGACACCACAGAGTGAGAATCAATACACAAGCCTACTCAGAGAAATTTTCAGAATTCAAGTGTAAGTTTAAGGAAAAACCCTGATTTATTCTTTAAATGGAGCTCACGTACTGAGAGTGAAATGCTCTGCTACAGTCTGCCTACAGTCACCCTTTACTCAGCAGTCGTGTGAGAACACATACACAGAAATGTCACAAGTCCTTTTCACTACTGACACTACACATTAACAACTGAATCTGATAGCACTGCTTTGGTTGGTTCAATGCAGAATGATAGGTTTCTAATGTCTTAGCTCTGCCTTCCCGTTTTCCATCCTTTTCCAAAGTCGCTGAAGAGTGTTGCTGAGGCGAATGTTGGGTCTTTTTTCAAGAATCCAGTGTAGCTTTTGTGTAAGAAACTGTGGGAGGCAAACAAACAGGAACATTACTGTAGGTAGAGCAGAAATACAGCAGGATTCCTTCAAATCCCATTGAGAAAAGTATCTTTATTTATTGTCACAGCATGAAAATTAATGCCAGGTTATCTGTATACCACATTTTAGAAATGTTCAGCTGCTTAGAAACCCGAATGTTATTGGAAAGACTGGACTGACCAAAACACTCCAGAAGGCCTGCAAACCCTCTAAAATGCTCTTATTTCAACACATAACCCAGAAACAGTGGGGGGGAACCTTGTATAGAACAGGAATCATCACCCAATGTCTGACCACCTGGGAAATTCATGGATTTAAAAAAGAAAAGAAAGTTAACTTTGTGAGCAATGCACAATGCTGAATTGTATAAATCATGGCCAGATTAAACTCTAAGGACAGGAAAATGAGAGAAAGGTTAAACCTTAACTTTGTAAAGCTGTTAATAATTAAACCGCACAGCCAGCTCAGGGCTTCAGTGTGCAGACTGGGATAATAACACTTTCTTGAGAGCTTGGATGTATTTGAAAAGTCAAAATCAGCAATGTGCTTTTCAGCAATGTGTCCTGAAGGCTTAAAACTGACTGGAAGAGTATGATAAACACCTATCTACATAGGCAGATAATCCATGACAAAGGATTCAGGTCTGTATTCAGTCTAATTCCATTCACTGATGTCTAGGCATGTCCTGCAAGTCGAGTGCCTGAAGGGAAAGAAGATCTCCTGCTGCTGCTGAAGTCTGGCTCTCAATGCCTGCCCTAATGTCCTTATTAGATGGTGGAGGTCTGTAAAACAGCCTGTTACTAAATCATCCTGGGAAAGAACAAACTGAGGAGGGGCAGGTGAGAACCATGAAAGAAAGCTGCAGTTCTGCCCTGTCTCCAATTTCTGAGCTGTTTTCCACTTCCACTGCTGGGGACTGTGTGGTATCCGGGCTGGTCCATAGTGAGCTCCCTGCTAGGTGAGGACAGACAGAAATACAGCCCTGTGTCTCTGTGTATCTGAAGAACACAAGGTAGGATTCTGAGTTAAGTCACTGCTGTATTATCAGATCAAGCTTTCAGATTTCCTGAGTCAACATGGAAACACTCTTGCCTGGACCAAACCCTCAACTCCAGCCAAGCACTCAGCGCGGAAGAGGTTTTCACCCACCCCAGCATTCTGCTGTGCAACTGCAGATGGGAGCAGAGGCTACCCACCAGCAAGATGATAAAATTTCACCTTTCAGCACTTCTAATGCCACTCTCTGCATGTGCTGCTTCACTGAAACAGGCAGGGGGCCAAGCATTACAGAAGAGAGGAGAAGCCAAACCTGAGGCCTGCCTTGGATGAGCTAAGGCTCTCTTTCCGAGGACACATCTCCTTCTGCTCCGCTGCTGGCACTAGGGTCATCCTTGTTTCGGGGGGCATTTCTTTCTCTACTTGACTCAGATGGAACCTTGGTTCTGGTCTTCTCTTTTCTTTGTTGCTGTTTTTCAAGTTTTGTCAGCTATTCACAAAGTAAGGAAAAAACACATCATGGAATAAAACAATTTCAGAAGTCTATTTCTAAGAAATCATAAATGTGAGCATTTGTGTAAAACTTGCAACTTAGATTCACAACACTAATACCTGTATCAACAAAACAAAAAAAAAGAAAAAAAAAAGCTGAAGGCTCAGATTTTCAAAAATTTAGAAAAGACAGTGGATTATCACCATAAGATGACATGATCACCCCAAGTATAAAAGAGAAGTGATTTATTTATATCCCTCTAGCACAAGGAATACAAAAAATACATTTGGATTGACTAATCCAAATGTATTTTTACTAATTACATTGCAAATGACTTATAAAGTTCAGATTACCAATTACAAACACAGACAATTGCTCAGACAAAAAGAGATATTTCACTGTCATATCCAGTGACATAAAAGAGCTATTCATCAGCAATTATTTGTCTAATCTCTTCCTGCTAACATCACATTAAACACTGCAGGATGGTTCAGTTATCTCTTCTTGCTAAAGCTGAAAGCAAGAATATAAAAACCACACTAATCCTAAGCCTTAGTTCCCATGCTACAAGCAAATCAACAGATTTTTGACAGCAAAAAAAGAATGCAACAGGCAGGGAAGAGGAAAGAGACTAACAATTTAAACTGGCTCTTCTTCATCACATCTTGTGTGATGGATGTCTTGACCCTACCTCCTCTTGGAATTTCTATCAGCTGAACATTGCTGGGACCAGGAGTGGGAGCTATATTCCTTCTTTTCTGTATCTTTTCTGTCTCTTTCTTCTTCTAATTCCCTCTTCACCGAGTTTTGAGCAACTTAAATGACAGGTTTGGAGTTTGTGAAGTTGAATGGGTTAAGTCAATGCATTGTGAAATGTTTTGTGTTAATTGGATGTTGCTCTAAACCTTTGCCAAAGCTCTCTGATTTTCTGAAGGTTGCCAGTAAAGTTTTTGTTGTTTTGACCTCTTGATAATATCCTGTTGGAATTTCTCCCTTGTGTCTAACTCACGGAACATGAAAAAAACATAAGCCCTTTTAAGAGGCTCGTTGAGCAAGTTTTGGGGCCTTACAATGCCAGAGAAAGTTTTCAAACAAGCATCCTTGCCTGTCTTCAGCCCAAGTTGTGGCCACCAGGAAGATGTTGTCACATGGGTATAGCAGGCAGCCTTGAACAAGCCAATATTCCCCAAGAAAGAAATGAAACCTTGCAGTATCCTGCACGCCTTGGTAATTCCTTGGTTATTTTACATCTACACACAGGGCAGCAGTCCTCACTCCAAAATCAGAGCTGCTGCTGCTGCTGCTGCTAATTATGCATGGTTTGGCCTGAGAACTCTTTGGGTAAAACTGTGAGGGTACAGAAAGAAGAGAAACAGAAAGAAGAGAAACAGAAGTAGTTCTTTCAGGGGCTAAAACATCATACAAGAATAGAGAACAGAATTTGAAGGTAAAAACGAAACCGACTTCAAACCAAAATACCCAAGCTATTAAGGCAACACAGGGTACTTGTATCTGCTCATTTCATAGCTGGAGGACTTGTTGAGAAGGACGCTGTGAGGGACAGTATCAAAAGCTTTACTAAAATCCAGAAAAACTAAATCCACCACCTTCCCTTCCTTCACTTGGCAGGTGACCTTATTGTAGAAGAGTATCAGTTAGACAGGACTTTCTCTTTTGAATCCATGTTGACTGTGCATTGTCCTTTAAATGCCTTTCAACAGCACCCAGCATAGTCTTCTGCATAATTTTTCCAGGCACTAAGGTTAGATTAACAGGCTTCTAGTTCCCTGTTCTTCCCTCATGTCCTTTTTATAAACTGCAGTAACAATTTCAACAAGAGAAGCATTAAACAAATAACATTGGTGTGGCCTTGCTGAAGCCCAGTTGGTAATGACAATCCCTCCCCCTTTTCTTTTAGCCTGGAAAAGTTGGCCACTGTTGTGTTTAGAGGATGAGGAAGCCTCACCACTGCACCTGGTTTTCAGCACAGCTTGTGCTATTACTCAGCAGAGCTAACTCTCCTCTCCAATCCAGACTTAAATTTGGGGCTGAAATTCACTGTTCCCTTGTTTCTGACAGAGAGGCACCTCTCCACTTCCAGCCAGTCACCCACATGCAAAAGCACCCACATGGCAAGAAACTTCACTAAAGGCAGGGGGGGTGGTCCAGACATATTAAAAACATTGTTAATGAGTCCTGATTAAACAACAGCTTTAATGAGGAGGAGGAATAAACTGTGAAAAGCTGTTTTGCATTACATACACACAACCTTTCCCAGGACTGCAGGCAGCCATCAACAGGCCAGGGAACTGAAGAAAACAACGCAGTTATTGGACTGTTCAGAGGCTGCACAGGAATGACAAGGTCCTTGTGCCTAAGGGAAGCTGTACTGCTTCACAACAGGAATGCTACAATTTTGCAGAGGATACACATCCTTTCCAGACAGACCTATGGGTCACTTACTTGTTTAGGGTCAACAGTGGCTGCTGGGGACTCCAGTTCTATTGTTACAGGACCATCATTCTGGATGTGGACCTGCATGTAGGCACCAAATTTGCCATCTGAAAAGGGAAGAGACAACAAGTGCTCAGGACCCTTGGAAGGAAAACACACACCAAAGATTTTACCAAGTGTGATACCACAAAGAAATAAAAAATACATAAAAGGGCAGCCAACCATTGAACTGCAGAGAGCTACTAAGAAAAAAACAGTGTATGTGCACCCAGGTATGTAGTTTGAAATTCAGAGAGGCTAAATAGAGAAACATGCACAAAACAAACCCAGTCTACAGGTAATCAAGGTGTCTACAGTTCAGGATGGGCACCACAGTTCTCACAGGCAGGAGGTGAAATTTTAAAGGACCCAGCTGGGACCCAGTCCAATTAGCCAGTTGATGTTTTGAAGAAACTTTATATATAGGCAAAAGGTAAGAAGACCTGGAGCCTACTCTGAAGCATTTGACATTGAATACTCTAGAGCAGGGGACACTGGGGTGCAGCTCAGTCCCAATCTGCTACAGCCATTTCTACATTCCTGTTTGTAACCTAGGCTGGTCTTTGAGAGTTACACAGATGTAACCTATACCCTGTGACCACAAAAGCCAGTCAAAATTAATGCATCTTTCTTTAACAAAATAATGAACAAAGAATATTATCTTGAACTTTATTAGTGAGAGAACAACTATTTGAATTGCTCTCTACAATCATCCCATCCCTCTGCTGTACTTTACTCACAAAAAAGGACGGCCTTTTCCATTTCCCATTCATATGTATGGACCAAAAAAAACCCATGAACTTCACAAGTCCCTTTTTTGAGGGTGATAAAGTGGTCAAATAAGCCCCCACCTTTACCAGAACACTCAAAGCACTCCTGTGGTCACAAGAACTTTCTACCTTGTTTTGGCACCAGAACTACTGTCAAGGAACATCCTTCTGTAACAGCTCCCTCCCATTCTCCTCACACATTTAAATTTCTAGTTACTACTCTTCAGTGTAGTAAATTTTTTCCCACTCTAAGACTTCTGGACTGATCAATTCATCTTGCAACATCTTGTGCAATAAAATAGGATCCTAGAAGTATCATTAAAGTGACAAGTTCATTCTGCTGGACATCCATCTCTCCAAATTCCTTGCCTCTAAAAATCCGGCACACATGCCTTCCTCAGATGGAAGATCTTTACCTGAGGTGAGTCAGAGAAGCCACATCTGAGCCATAAACACTTGAAAAAGAGGTATCATTTACTTCCAGAGTATTTTTGTACATATTTTGAGCCTTATGACCTAGAAATTTCACACTGGTTTTACACTTCTAAGCTTGTCTACTTGCAAAGTTATTCTTAATTAACCTCGTGTGCATACTCTTGCTCCAGATAAGAGTGCTTATTCTGAAGTGACAACACTCACAAAGGGAATTAATCAGGGAGAATAATTATGCTTTCAACTTGTACCAAACCTTAATCTGAATTAAACTCTTCCTTGTGGAACAATCCTCTCATATTGACTTAGATATTACTACTAAGGGAGTAAGACATTTCACACTCCTTGCCATGTTAATCTTTACTGCCTCAGAGGACTAAATCCACATTCAAGACAGAGAGCAAAGGCCCTGACTCATAAGGAGGGCCTTGGTAGGTCTGATATTTGGATATTAGCTTGCACAACATGAATGCTCAGGTCTGCAGTCACCAGCTCTGCTCCTCAGAGTAGACTGAGATGTTTAAGAACAAAAGTGCTGAAGCACAACAGACAAGCACTTCTGATGCAGCCTTTTCCTATATGTGGGTGCCCATGTGTTAAATCTTGTTAAGGTAGGAACCATGGCTCTGAACCTTCTCCAAGATTTTGTTTGTCAGGTGTCCCACTGCTCTTGGTGTGAAAGAACGGTTTGTGCTTCTCTTTGGGGAGCACTTCCCATTCTGAGCTCCTGGCTGGCAAGCTCCAGATAGATCAGGGAGCAGAAAGGAGCTGCCTGCCCAGCACTTAAAACTTCCAATAGCCAAATTCTCTACTGAACACAAACAGGAACCAGAAAGTACGAGGCTCTTAGGAGATATGACAAGACCTTTATTGATCTGTCTTTGCCTCAGCTACACAAATTCCAGTTTCAGTGATTAAATTACTCCCCTAAGATGCATTAAGCAATTTGTAAGATCAAAGGGAAGGGCACCTATAGCAATCCAGAGAATCAAACTCTCATCTCCCAGTAACTACAACTGGTGTGTGTGTGTGCCTATGTGTATGTAGGGGCAGTGTCAGTACAGATTTTCCAGACAGCAAAGAAGCAAAAAACACTGGCAAAACAATTGGCACAGCAGAAACTTCGACCTGAGAGAATCTTAATAGACTTGGGTGCAACACACCATAACTGGCACAGCTTAATAAGAAAGCAAAATCATAAACTGACAGGTAGCTCCAGTGCTGCCAGCAGTTTTAAATGTATGTGTTATCTGACACACTAGCACTCTTACACTTCCAAATCTGTGGTTTCAGCACAGAAAAAAAATGCAGAAGTCAAAGATCTTCTTGCAGAAAGCACTGGGAAAAAAAGTGCCAAAATATGGGCACTTAATATTCATTTCAGGTATACAACTGCTATTCACTGAGAGAAGGAATTCAAAAAGCTGCTGTCAAAATATAAACTGGTTGAAGAGGTATCAGAAATGCACTCCTTATCAGGAACAAACATTGATTGGAAGAACATATCAAGCTTGAAAAGCTTGAAAAAACTGACTTTTTTGTGTGCTTTTCACTGTCCCTCCTTGGAAAGCACTGGGATAATTACCCTAACCTAGAGTCAATATGAAAATTAGCCTCTTAATCTTTCCCCAGCTATCAGTTTTCTGTCTTTTTTTACTTTTTTCCTCATAAGGAAAGTAAGGTCAACCATAATCTATTAACAGCCACTATTTAAAAAATAGTCTTTTCTAAAAACTTGTCTTCTGTCAAGTGTAGCAAAAAGTCAAATGTGAATATGAAAATGGACAGAAAGCACTCAGAAAACCAAACAGAAAAGACTGAGTATGGACAGAGCACAAATACACAGGGAAGCCAGGCATTCTCTGGTAAAGAGAAAACTGTTCCACACACAACACAGAGTTGAGGAAAGAGAGCCTAAATCAAAAGCTGTTCTTAAGTAGCACATTACACCTCCCACTGTCACAATTCCGTTTAACAGGATGTGGAAGTGACAGATGGAACTGTGCTGTCCATCACATACTGGTGACACCTTGGAACCTGACTGAATACACTTCTCAGAAAAAATTGCATTTCTTGGGTAAATCTAACTACACAGCACAAAACATCCAGCCTTTGAGGGAGTCTGACCTCAGAGTTTGTTCTCATGGCTGCAGCTTCTCTGGGCTGCTCATGTTGTGCAGCCAAAAGGAATACAAGAACATCTACATGTCATGCAGAGGAAGGCCAGGAAACAGCTTGGCTAGAAGACTGGAGTGGTCAACCTGACAGGCTCTACTGAAAATACCGTAACATCCCCCCAGCTACAGAAAACCACAGAATAAAGAAAGCAACATTCAGGAGGGAACACACACGACAAGTGTCCACTGGTCACACCAAGGACCTTACCAACCTTCTGTCCTTACCTTTAATAAGCTCTGGTTTGTAGGCTTTTCTTAGCTGCTCTAGGAAGTTGTTATAAAAAGACTCTGCCTGCTCCGTGGGCATTGCCATGTGATAGTCAGGCTTGTTTCCCTTCAGGATGCACTGGAGAGTAAATTGGCTCACACACAACACTTCATACTGTTTATCCATCACACTTTTGGACCAGTGCTTCCCACTTTCATCTTCAAAGACTCTCAAGTTCAAGATCTTTCGAACCCTAGGAGGAGGAGAAGATAATTCCTAAATTGTCCCACATAGGATCAACAGGTACCATACAGAATGAGAACAGATGCATATTCAGTCTGCCTCCACGTAACAAGATATCCCTCTGCACCTTCATTCCCAGCCATGGGAATCTCATCACATTAGGCCATAACCAAGAGAGCCCTTGGTTAGATGATTAACCCACACCATCATTTTACAGAGTCTGGTATCAGGACAGAATAACTGCATGTTACACAGTGACATAAAGATGGCACAGGAAGTAAGAAAGCTCACTCTTTACTATCTGCTTTCATGTGTCACAGCATTACTGAAAGTGTGAACAGCTTTAGGAATTTTAATCCTCCCACCGCACCGGGAAATCACACTCAATAGGAAATGAGATCATCCTAAAATGTGTTTAAAACTGTGGGGTTTTGTTTCCAATCATGATTCACATATACTCCTCCTGCTTTGTCACTCCCTAGCACTATTCCCAAACCAGGCCCCATAAGCCAGATGATGAAAACAATTTTTCATCAGGATGAGAGGAGGAATCCAAGGAACAGGAGAGAACTGCAGCTGGCAGCAAAGTGGTTTGAATTTTGAGCCGATTTTCTAAAGATAGGGGACAGAAATGACTGGCTCAAGCAACAAGGGGACCTTCACAAGTGGATCATGAGAAGTGGCAGGCAGCTGCAACCTAGTCCATGCCAGGACTTTAACTGATAACAGGACTGCATGCAAGCCACTCTCCTGTCTTTGGTTTCTTCTTCTGGCTTCTTCACACCTGCAGCACCAAGGGAGCCTATCCAGTGCAAAGCGTTTCAGCTGCAGTCATCAGCCAGGCATTTTGCACTGCATCAGAGGTGAGGCAGTCAGTGTAAGATAAAGCTGAGATTTTGTTGTGGTCTAGCTTCAGGGCTTTGCCATGACTAAGGCACAGTCACAAGAACACCCTTGCCAATTTGTGTGTGTCAACAGCAAACAGAATTAACTCCTGAATGAAGTGGATTGTTGAAAGCATCCACTGGAAGGCACCAGCAGAAGGCTTAAATCATCAACACTACTCTGTTTTCTTCACAGAGATGTTCATTGTTTCATTACAGGATTACTAAAGTTTCCTTTAATAGGACCTGAAAAGCCTGGTTAAGCTGATTTCTCTCAGTCCTTTTGCCCAGATGCTGGCTTCCTGCCCTTCCTGTGTCAGCCATCCCAACAACCTGGTGTGTAGAGCATGGTAGCTACAGACCTCCTGCCTGCAAAATTCAGAAGCAGCTTCCACATTCACCAAGGTAGGGATCAGAAGCGATGGCAGAGCAGAAGTTACACACTAAGGAAGGCAAACAGTAAGGCAAGCCCATTGAGCATGTGAGAATAAAAACCCCTTCTTGACATCAATCAGCTCCACTCCCTGTTTCTTCTTTGCCTTTGCAAGGACTTAGGTCAGCCCTAGAGCAATAACCAGCCCAAAAGAGACAGAAGAAGCCCCTGGAGAGCTCTCTCTTTGCATGTGTTTTCTGGCTGAATTCCACTATTCTGTGGCCATAGAACAGATGGCCAGAGCCAGTCCCCCAGGCTGCCAAAACTGATGCCTGTTTACAGACAAGCAACCGACAAGACTACCCTGCCTTTAGGAAGAACAAAACTCATGTGCAAGCTAAAAGGAGAGTTTCAGGTTTCTGTTAAATCCCATCCTTGAAGGATGGATTTTTTTTGACTCAAAAAGGACAGACACCTAAAAAAATCTGTTCTTGATAAAAAACACATAGCAGAAAATGGGAATAGATTTTTCTCAATGGAACATGAAGAATAAACTCTAAGAAACCTGTATTCAAGGTAAAATCTGAAGAGAAACTAACAGGCAAACCTGAATTTCCCAATAAGAATAGCTGATTTGTTTAGCTACTGCACAGGTATCAGCACTGCACAAATGGAAGAGTACAGGGCAAAAGGGAGTGACTTACATGTGCTCCAGCTCTCTTTGTGTATCTTCCAAAGAAATGCCCAGCAGCACACAGAGGCCTCGTCCTATTGAACTGATTTGTTCACCACCCACTGGAGAAAGGAGAGAGGGAAAAGAAAAATAAGGCTAAATGCACTGTCTTGTTTTATGGCACATGTAAAGACTGGTTTCAGCTGGCCAACCACTAAAGAAAACAGCATTCTAAATCCTGTTTCCTCTGTCTTAAGTTTGTAGATTTGAAAGATCACATGGAAACATTCTTTCAAAAGCTTTCAAACATCACCACTTCTTTATGAGCTTGTAACTACTCCAGCATTTAAAAACACTGTAAAAAGATTTTTTACTACAACTGGATCAGCTGTGGTAACCAGAGAAGTGGTAAAACTCTTTCCAATCCTTGAAAAATTATCCACCTGGTTGATGCCACTAAGCGTAATTTCTCTACTCCACCATTCCCTTCATACTTTGCATTTTTTGTGAAAAGGTGATTTCTACCTGATAGAGTCCTCATGGATTTTTTGAAACATGACTTTCAACAACCTCCAAATTCTGCCCTCCTAATTGGGAAAACAACCCCTTTCATGACATTTACAGTAAAACACAAACTATCATAGATCTGCTGTGTTTTCCTAAGAACTGTTTTAAATTACCTTAATTTAATTAAATTATCTTAACGTGGTTGACCCTGAGATGACTGCAGTAAGAATAAATGCAGTCTTAAAACTGAGATAAGCACCAGCTCCCCCGCTGTTAAAACTGCATCCAGGTTCATGACTGGAACAAAAAGGTCCAAACATCCCATAAAACGAAAGGAGATCAGGCCTCCAGTGAAAGCTGAAAGTGACTGGGCACTAGTGGCCAGATCAGGGCATGAGTCCTCTAGCCCAGAAGGGCTCTGTTAAGTACAGCACTGTCTCTCTCACAGAGTGATATCTCAAAATCTTCAACAGCCACAAACAACAGTTTAAATCTTCCCCAGAAAAGTGATACCAAGTCAGCAAGAACACCAGTGCTGACAGGGTCTGACCAGCTGTGCCCACAGTCCCAGCTGTGCACAAAAGCTGTGCCCTTACAGACACATTCTGCCAGTGCTGATGCACAAGCAGAAGCTGTTGGATAACTGCTGCACACCCAGGACTCCCACAGCAGACATTCACTGCCTCACAGGCAAACTTCTTGGGGATTTTAAGCCCCTTGAGCACAGAAGGTCCAAACCAATAGCAGGGACATTCCATCAGGACACATCATTCCTACTGGCACCAGGGCTAGACCCAGGAATGCAGTGCCTGGTGGCAGCTGGGACAGCACCACTGGCACACACACAGGCAATGCAAAAAGGTGAGCCAGGCTGCACTGTCACCTTGCCTGCGATGCACTGAGGTGACAGTGACTGTAGTGCCAAAGCATGCATGCCACGGGAGAGGGACACTGGGATGGCACTGCCACCACACGCACAGCAATGCGAGGCCGTGACCAGGGCAGCCCCACTAACACAGCATCAAGGCGGTGTCACAGCACCAAGCCTGACAGAGCCCAAGAAGCGTTCGGACAATGCTCACAAGCACATGGTGTGATTCTTGGGGACGTCCTACGCAGGGCTAAGAGCTGGACTCAGTGATCCTTGTGGGTCCAACTCGGAATATTCTTGTGATTCCGTGAACACAAGCGATGCAAGATGACTGCGACTGTGCTGCCAACACAAAGGCGCTCGAGGAGGCGATGGCAGCGCGACGGCCAACCCACGCCTGCCAGCCAAGGCTGCGCACAGAGCTCATACAACCCCCCCACACCCCCCCCCCCGGCGCCCGC
>NW_008237239.1:18507401-18509453 GCF_000691975.1 Corvus brachyrhynchos | reverse complement strand
TAGATAGGGAATTCCATCGGGAAGGGACAGGTGCGCACAGGACAGGCGCGTTCACATGTTTGGCCTTCCTCCTATCGCCTATACGGATTTGGGGAGGCGCCTACAAAAAGGAGAATATGCAGGTAAGCAGAGCGGCACCTGCTATAGGAACAGCTATAGGGACACAGCGACGTGCCCATAAAAATGAGTGGCTGGGAGGAGCCCTTGGGAAAAGGAGGTGGTGGCTGTAAGGACCTGAGGAATCCACGTGGAAAGGTGGGTCTGTAGGTGCATGGGCTGGCTGGCACTTGGGTTGTAAAAGCTCCTATAGAATCACAGAATGGTGTGGGTTGGAAAGGACCTTATCACCTCATCCCAACTCGCTGCTGTGGGCAGGGACACTGCACTAGGCCAAGGTCTTATCCAAAACCTGGCCTTGAACATTTCCACCGCTGGGGCATCCACAACCTCCCCAGGCAACCTGTTCAGTGCCTCACCACTCTCACAGTAAAAAATGTCTTCCTAATATCTAACCTAAATTTCCCCTCTTTTTATTTGTACCCATTCCCCCTTGTCATATCACCACAGTTCCTGACGGAGAGTTCCTCTCCAGCATCCCTGCAAGGCCCCCTTCAGAGACTGGAAGGATCTGGAAGCTGAGGTGTGTGGGCAAAGGAGCTTGAGACAGCTTTCCATACAGCAAGATGGGAAACCTTAGAGACCCATGTGGGGCAGGGCAAGATGTGTCCTAAAAGGGAGAGCCCCAACAGAAACAGGGAAGCCCCCACAGAAAGGAAGCTCTGCTAGTGCAGGGCCTTGGGTCAGCTCCCCCAGAAGGGAGGCCATGTCCATAGGAGCTGCAGGAAGCATTAGTTACGGCCACAGAGCTGAGGGACAGTACCCTACAAGGAGATGTAGCATGTGTAAGGGTCAGGGAAACCCCTAAAGAAACAAGAGCCTAGAGCAGAACATTCAGTAAGTTTTTAGCTTACAGAAACATTCCTGCACTTGTAACTCATCTCTTGAGAGCTTTTATTTGAAGGACCATTAAGAACTCTGTACCCAAAACATTAAACTATGTTCCTTCCCATTTACTAATCGTTCCTGAAGTATCCATTTCAGAGCTGCCCAGCTGAGGAGCCATCCCGGGTACATCCCGGATCATCCAGGTACGTCCTGCACACCAGCTGGGAAAGCAACTTCACACCAGCTGGTCAGAGCTGCTGTTTCAGCAACGCAAGGGACAGTTTTCCAGCAGTGGTCTGGTGCCAGGCACTGGGATGAGGTTCTCCGGCACAACATTCTGGGCTTTTGGACAGCTCACTTTTCGGAAGGAGGGTCGTCATTAGGAACAAAGAATGACACCACACGCCTGAGCAGTCGAGTGAGAGGAGGCTGAACCTCTTTGTATGTTATTTCTGTTGTCACTGTCAATCCAAAAGGATATTCCTTAGTGTGTACTTCCTTGCAGATCCCTTGGTTTGCCTCAGGATCATTTGCATTCTCTGAGGAACAGAAAGGGCGGGGGGGGAAGACAAAAAAGAGCATAGCAGTAAAAATGTTTTATCCCTTCATCATGGCACAACAACAGCCGCACAGGCATTCAGTATTTTTTTGCTTTTTCCTCACATTCTGAGGAATAAATAGCAAAGATCTGTTAACTGTGTAGCCAGAAAAAGCGATTTACTAAGGTAGATCAGATACCTGCACTGGTACTGGCCAAGAACCAGTACCACAGGAGCAGTAACAACCAGCTTCCCAAACTACCCACATTAAAGCTAGCCCAAGCAGCCCAATGCGACTGCCTCTTACTTCCACTCTCTGCCCACCCTCTCGGCAAAGAAATGCTTCCTAATGTCCAGCCTAATCCTGCCCCAGAAAATCTTTGAACCATTCCCACAGCGCAAATAAAAGCAACAGGTTGGGAAGAGTCTAGTCCCCGTTCCTGTGACCCGAGATAAAGCACGAGCTTCTCCCATCAACACGGAATTTAGCTCCCTTCCGGGGGGGCTGTCAGGGGGCGCGGGCGGACACCGGGGTCACTCGGCCGGCCCGAGCGGAGGCTGCGCTCCG
>NW_008237239.1:18505578-18507025 GCF_000691975.1 Corvus brachyrhynchos | reverse complement strand
GGGGCCGCGCCGCGAGGGGAAAAGGCGCCAAGGCCCGCCCATGGCACCAACAGGGGGATTTGGGGACAGCGCTAAGGAGCAGTGCTCCTACCCGGTTTCATTTTTCATTAACACAGCCCCGCGGTTGCCGAGACACCTCTTAAGAACATTAAAAGTTAAGCTAAAGGCTGTCAAAATTTCTGTTGGCTAAAACAGCCTTCAGCTCTAGTTATGATGTGTGGAAAAGGCAGAGTAAACAGAATATAGACAAACAGGAATACAAATAAATTAGAAGGGAGAAGTAAAACACTCTCCCTGAATGTTTATTTCGTGTAACAGTTAAAAACCCTTCTTTAAAAGAGAGAAAAGGAAATGTAAATAAATTGCTCCACTTCTGTCATCAACACGATCCATGTAAATCATCTGCTCCTGCTGCTCGGTTTGATCAGTCACGATGCACTTGAAACTGCCAGCTTTTTTAGGTGGTCCATGAATACCTGGAGACTCACATCATCTGTCAGGATTGGAGCTCCTGATTCCTGCAGAAAAAAATAAAGAAACAACAGTATTTTAGGCTCCTTCTTAACACGGGACAAACTGAGAGCACATCAAATGCCAGCACTCTGAACTAATTGCCTGCTAAATCAACCACCTTTTTCTTCTGCAAAAGACAGATGCTTCTCTTTGGCAATAGCACTGACATTACCCTCTAGTATAATCTGAACTGCTGCAGGGAAGTCTCTTCTTCCTAAAGCATAAGGAATTTTTCTGCTCAAAGCTCTACACAAATAAGGTAAGCAAAGAGGATATAAAAAGACTCTCAGCTAAATTAGATCTGTATGTATCCATCTGCTAGTTACTTTTTCCAGAATACTGGAAATACATGACATCCAGGCTTGAAAACTGCATTCTGATCATCCAGTGCTGCCCACCAGTGCTGTTTATCTTATCAACAACCATGATAAGGAATCAAGGACAAATGTAACACCGTTCATGGCCACATGGTGAGACAGGATGGCTACTGCACACATAAACACGTACATTTTACAGCATTCCCAAACATGAGCAGCTCTTCCATGACTTACCTGGCCCCAGGCATAGAGGTTATTGTGGGTCTGAGAAGGATTCACTTTAGACAGGAGGAACCGGGCCTATAAAGACAAAAGATGAGGAGTTTGGTAAAATGAGAGACCTGTCTGCTTCCTCAGGCTTCATCCCATCTTAGATCCATGACCAGCAATGCTCCTGCTTTTGCAAGCAAGGTACTAATTTAACTGTAGCAGGTTTCAATTCCCGAAATAGCCCTGCTCCACAGAAAACTTGTCTCCAAGAGACACAAAGTGCTCTGTTACAGCAGGCTGTGCTCTCCTGGCAGGGCAGCTCTGATTCCGTGAGACAGGAATCCATGGCACAGGAAACACCAGCACTGTTCCTCCCATGCCACATCTGCTCTTCCGTAAAGAGCTCA
>NW_008237239.1:18497214-18505333 GCF_000691975.1 Corvus brachyrhynchos | reverse complement strand
TCAGTGCAAGGCCAGTGCAACAGAGTCACATCAAAAATCAACACCAAATCTTTGGTTTGGAGCATCAGCTCCTGCCTCTTCACAGCTACAGACAAGCACAGCGCAACTGTAATTCCAGGAAGAGTGAAAATAGCAACTATTTTATACCCTCATTCAGTGTTTGAGAATGAAGAAACAGATGGTCAGTCATTCAGCATTACTGTCCTAGCAAGCTAAGTATAGGCACATAACCAAATCATTTCTTTCTCACCTGTTTGGGGAATAAAAACATATTTAAGTTATTAACATTAAGATTTTTTTTTCCACCTTCAGATTTCAAAAGCATATCCAGCAAGCAATCAGCTGATTAAAAGACAGAGTCGTAGTAAAAGCTGATGAGAAAATATGCAAGCTCTGTACTTTGAAGAGCTAAATTGTGTTTGACTTACAGAACCATCCTTTCAGAAAAGCAGAATGAGTCATTTGCTCTAGGCAACAACAGTGCTCCTCCAGAAACTTCCTTACCTGACTGCCCCCATGTTCAGTGTGGATGTAACGTGGCATTGGGAATCTGGTCTGCAAGATTTCCTGGGCATCATCCAGTGGGGCTTGCAGGAGGTGCTTGAAGTTTTCATATTCAGGCATATCTTGGTATCCAGCTTTCTGCCACTGTGCAATAGTCTATTGATGGGACAGGAAGAAGATGAAAATGGAGCAGAGATGACTGCAAGCCTCCCGCTTTTACCCTGCATGTCTTAAAGCCGCAAAATGCTACAGGTACTTCTGCTTAGGGGACAAACACACCTTCACTACTCTGGCTACAACATTACTTTCTGTCCTGAATTTAAGCACAGGCACCCAACACAAAAGCTGGCAGCAGTCTGTGCAGTGCAAGAGCAATTTGTTGAAAATCTTCAGTATGTTTCAGCCTGTGCCAACACAGAAATGAAGCATTTATAAATTACTAACATTCTGAATTAGACTTGGCCTTACAGTATTTCCAAGGTACATGTATGCAGCAATTGCTCTGTACATACACAGGTCAGACGCTCAGCTGTTCCCTGTCTAAATTTTACCCAGCTGCTGAGTGTCTTGCTCTGCAACAGCAGATAGAAACTGTTTAAGGTAACTCTAGGAGATTTTTAGAAAGGGCCAGTACCTAAGCACTTCCCTCAGTCATGAGGGAAGGCACATAGCAGCAGCTTCCAAAAACATCCATTATTTAAAAGCAAAACCGGAAAACTGCCTAACTGATTTAAGAGCAGGAGTATGTAAGTGTGAAAACCCTGCAAGCGAAGTCTGTCACCTCTCTGAAAATACTTGCAACTCTGTTAAAATATGTATCATCTTGTAACTGTGCCCTGCTTAATTTCAAGCTTCTCTGGCCTTTTCCAGGCACGGTAAGGGACCACCTTCACGGCCAAGCTAACACAACATCTGCTACTCAGTGCAGAACACATCCTTAGTGATTCCAGTATTATTTTTACTCTGACAGTGGATGGAATTGTATCCCAACAGGCAGCATGTGTATAGCCAGTCATTGTGCTGCGTGGGCTTTGCAAGAAGCTTAACTTCACACTAACAAGCAAGCATGGCAGGAGGGAGGGTGTACAAACAGAGAACGTGAACACATTTCACCATACCTCACCAAGGTAGATAACTATCTGGAAGAAAGTATCCATCAGCAGGATTCTGTCAGGAAGAATACTGCTGCTGTCCAAAAGCACTGGCTGGGGAAAATAAAGAACAAAGTCAGGCACCCCTAAGCTCTCAGATCTCAGGATGCCAGAGAGCAATTTCTACGCCCATCCAAATATAATTTCATATGATCTTGAACAAAAGTATCTTGTCCTTTAATAATTTTTTTTAAAATCTATAGGGGCCTTTTAGTTGCAATAGTGTTACTCTGACTGAATACTCATTATTTTGGGTTGATTCACCTCTTCCTGGGAAACACAGACTCACCTCAGGAGGTCCATGGAAAGAATAAGCATAAAGGATGGGCTGGATCATAATGAGGGACTGGGTCAGATCCTGCCTGGCAAAGTGGTGCCGGTAATAGGAAGATTCATCTGGACTGTTATTGAAGACCTGCAGGAATGGGGAGCGGCGCAGGTGGAAGATGAACTGCACCAGAAAGAGGAGTGAGACAACAAATGTCAGCCAAAGTTGCCAAAACTTCTGGACTCAAGTCCAATATTTTTGAACAGTAAATTCTTTGGAAAAAAGTCTACCCCTTAATAACTCTTCAGACTTCTTCCCTTATCAGTCTCTTGCAGCACTGAACTACAGGACCAGTCCATGAAATTAAAAAAGCACCTGTTCCTCCCTTGCTGAATCTGATAAATAGTACAAGATGTTTTATCATCATTCCCACTCATCCCTGCACACTTTTCCCATGGCTGTGAGAAGTAACATTCTTACCTGAGGATACAATGAAAATGATTCTGACAGCCTAAAGGAGTTGGGATCATCTTTGTTGTATTGTCCAAATTTCTGACACTGTTGGAAGCAAAATGGATACTTTGGTTATTTCTCTATTTTTTCTATTTTTTTCTTTTTTTAGAATTCTTTCTTTCCAGCAGGGTGTTCTTTTGTTAATTTTTAAACAATCAAGGCATGAACCTGACAAGAACAAGTACTACAACATTTACAGGCTATTTTTCTGTAAGTGAGTGGTTTCTTTGTCTTACTGGAATGAGAATGAAGATGCAATCTATTTTGAGATATATATATTAATAAAATCTAGATTTGAAATTACCCAAGAATGAAAGAAATGGTGCTTCTATAGCACTACCCATTTTTTTCCCATTAATTCAGAGCTACTACATTACATCTAAACTGCTTTGTACACTATGAAGCACTTCTGCAGCAACTACTTCTTGCAGAACAGCAGCAGACCAGCATTTGACCAACTGAAAAAAAAAGCATCAGTTGCACCAAAAAAAAGTATCAATGGTTTTAGGAATCAAACTCTAAATGATCCCACAGTTGTTTCAGCACACAGCATGTTCCTGTTTGTGCTTGTGCTCAAATCTCTATTTGACCGGCCCTGGTTTTTTAGGGTCTGATGTGCCATATTGTGTCAGTACCAACCCCACATGGAGTTTGGACAAGGCCAACAGTGACTTAGACAATTTGGGCTTGTGAAATTGAAAGCAAGAGACAGTAGGAGGTTGCAGAATTAATTCAGATTACTACCCTGAAATTGGCCCACATCTGAATGCTGCGTCCAGTTTTGGGCTCTCCAGTGCAAGACAGACATGGATATATTGGATTGGGTGTAGCAGAGACCACCAAAGTTAGTCAGGGGTTGGAGCATCTTATGAAGAAAGTGAGGCTGAAGAAGGTGGATTTGTTCAGCCTGGTGAAGAGTGGGATCAGGGAGTCAACTCACTGTCTACCTGACTGCTAACTGGGGAAATGGAAATTCTGATCGAGGGATAGAGGCAGGGGAGAGAAGAAAAAAAAAGTGACTGTGATCAGACAATGGAACAGGCTGTCAAGAAAAGCAAGAGAAATCCCATCTCTGGAGTTCTTCAAAACTCAACTGAACAAGAGTTGGAGCAACCTGCTCTAACTTCAAAGCTGGCCCTACTTTAAGCAGGAGGGTTGAACCAGAGACCTTCCCAGCTGCATTATTCTGTGTTTCATTATGCCTTATTCAATCTCAGGTTTAACCTTTTGAGCATGATGGGATGTTCACCTATTCCATCCCAAATTTGCTGATCACACTGGGTTCTGAGTTATCCCATGCTACAGCTATGTGACCATGACCAGAGCACAAACAAAGCAAGTCAATCTGTAAAAAGACTGCTTTTGTCACTTCCATTTTTACTGAAATTGAGACTGCCCCCAGCTCAGTGTGTTGGTCTTACCAGCCTGATGAGCTGCCTGTCCAGCCAACGCAGAACATCAGGTCCCTCCTCAGACTCAGCCCTGTACACTCCCAGCCGTGCCATGAGCACGGCAGCAGCCTCCTGGTCAAACGCAGCCTCAATGTGCTGGAGCTGAGTCTGTGCATCCGCCCAGCTGCAGGGTTAGCAAAGGGTTAGTGCCACGTGCATCCATGTGTGCCAATGCATGCAGCCAACAGCCAGGAATTCCAGCACAGACTGGAGCTGGAGCTGCTGCCACTCTGCCAGAGCACTGGCATGGGGTACTCACTTTCTGGCTATGGTGGTGACACGAATGCGCCTCTGTGTGCTGGAGTGTTGATACTGAGTGACAAACTGCACTGCCCCTCTGCCTCCCTGAGGGATGGGTGCATTGTGCTGCAAATGAAACAAGGTCAACCGTCAAAACATGATGGCTTTTCCATAACTCTTCCCAACTGTAACAAGCCCCCACAGCACACAAAAGAAAGAGACAAGCGTGAACAATTCCTGAAATTATTTCCTCATCCTTTGCAACCATCCACCTGCAACACAGGAGATGCCATTGCATTTTCTGGACCTGCAACAAGTAGTTTGGTGTGTAAAAAATATGGTTTAAAAAAAAAAAGCCAGGACTGACCTGATTTACCACTTCAAAGTAAATGGCTAGAGTTGTACTGGGATCCAGACTACAGATTTTCCATTGAGATGTCCCTCCAATTCCAAGTTCCTGCACAGAATCAAAAAGAAAGCAGCAATTTTCCTCTAGCAGAAGGAAAGGCAAGCTTATGTTAAATCCTGATTAGTGGTACAAGTAATGGGAGGCCTTCTAGATTCCTTATCTTCTGGGTGTGAATGAAGTTACTTGAAGGTCATACAGTTGAAAGAAAGCCTTAGGAAACAAGAATTTAGTCTAGGAAAGGCTGTTATTTCCTAGGGATGTTTTCTTGAAAACTCTGACATTCTAGCTGAGCTATAGGTCTAGACAGAAACTTTGCATTGTTTATTTACTTCTTTATTAAAGATTTTTCCATGTCTGAAACTTACATTTTCAGAGACACATGGCCCCTTGGCATTCAGGGATATACATGGTCCAATGGCTCCTGCAATTTTCAGCTCCCTGGAGGTCTTGAACAAGGTTAAAAAAAAAAAGTTGCTTTTTTTTTAATGAAGTCAGTCAAATAGAATACACACAATCTAAATCAGTTGCTCAGCTTTAATGGGATGGTATTTTCCCAGACCATCTACTGCTACAATTAGTGAAGGCAAGAGAATCTTCAGAGCCACATTTTAACAATGAAGACATATTTATACGGATGAGACAGAATGAAACATTCCTCATTGAGTGAGGAGAGGCTGTTTTAAAATAAAACAAAAACAAAACAAACAAAACAAAACAACCCAAACAACAACAAAAAAACCACCCAACAAAACAAAACCCACAAACTTACTAAGCTTCCAAATAAAAATCTCTCCAGTACAGTGCTTCTCCCAAAGAAGCACTATATCTGACCTCAAACATATAGACCTTCCTACACCCCAAACACCCCAGAGGCTGAAACTGACTTTTAAATGAACATCATTTGTATTTCCCCATTCCTTCCATCCAGCCAAACTAATCTCTCACCTTCACATCCAGATTTGCACCAAAAGCCATCCGAAATTCGCCATTGTAGCCTTTGCTAAATACCCGCTGGAAGGTCTGCTTGAAGAGAGAAGTGTTGAAGGAGTCTCCCATCACCATGTGTCCTCTGGGAAAGAAAAAACAAGGGAACTGAAGCAACTGGGAACTAGAAGTACAAAGGATACATCCCCTCTGACACATGCAAACACATGCAGGTACTGCTTTACAGCATGCCTTTGCACAGGCAGGATTCACACCAGGGAGCGCAGATTCACGGGTGCCTCCTACAAAGCCACACAGGTTAGTGCTCCATCTTTGTCAGTTTGCTTTCTCAAGTCTATTTCTTGCCATTGCTTTAGCTGCCTTCAAAACATTCGTGTTTCAACCCTGGGAAGTTCTTTGCTCAGCCTGCTTTCCCTGAGCAGGGCTGGAGCCACCCACACTACACCAGAGGTGGCTGCACCACTGCAGCATGAGAAAGGTGCGTGGGGCTGTGCTGGACCTCCCCAAAGTGCCCTGGCAAACGCAGGCCTGACCAGATGCAGCTCAGTAACACAACCACAGGGTCAAACAGTCTCTCTTCTCCCTGCTAGCACTGAGAGATTATTTACAAACACCTTGCACTTGCAGTAAGACATGCCAAGTCCCCAAAAGGCCTGGTTTAGCACACAGCCTTCCTCACAGAGACTATTTATCCCTTAGAGATGTTACTTAAAACTGGACCCAGGGAAGCCAAAAATCCCTGGAGAAAGCATAAGCGAGCCGTTAAGCAGAGAAAATCTGGCCCACACAAGGAAAACTTCTACCCACCATCGAGTTTTCTAACAGCAGTGCTAATTCACATGCTGCTTTGAGACTCCAGAAATGTGGACTGGGATCAGGTGAGGCTTGCCATGTAATTCCTGGCAAATTCAAACCACAGTTTAGAACAGAATGATAAAAACCCTCCTGCCCTGACAGCACACTTAACTGCTTTCTGAACCATTCTCCCCCTCTAAAAAAACCCAAAAAGCAGATGCCAGCTGTGTGCTGCCCTGCTGCGAACATACCCAGTGAGGTTAGCACAGCACTTCATCTCCAGCAGCCCTGTCT
Organism: Corvus brachyrhynchos; assembly: GCF_000691975.1. Classification (NCBI taxonomy): domain Eukaryota; kingdom Metazoa; phylum Chordata; class Aves; order Passeriformes; family Corvidae; genus Corvus; species Corvus brachyrhynchos. The sequence goes on along the minus strand of NW_008237239.1, from coordinate 18,498,763 downwards.
GGTCCAGCGCACAGGCGTAGATGTCGATGCAGTGCCCGTTGGCCGCAGAGCGGTTGGCCAGAGTCTCGTAGTGCTGGGAACACACATATGGGGCTTAGGAGGCTGCAAGGTGCAGGATTTCTGCTGCTCCCCATCTCAGGCCAACACAAGGTACACATAGGGCAATCACCAGTGCTGTGCTAACTAAACAGATGTTGGCCGCAGCACACTTCTCCCTTCTAGGATGAGGGATGCACTTGGATGAGCCGGAGTTTATTGTCTCAAATACAGAGAGCGCATAAATTACATTGATTCATCTAGTCTGTGATGACTTAGTGAGAACCCAAAGATTTCCAAGTGAGAGTTAAGAGAACAGGTGTCATCCTGCTTTCTCTAAGCTGACAGGCACATTTCATATCTGCCATTTTTACCATTTTAATGGTTGTTTTATATGTCAAGAAGACAAAGGAGGCTTTCTGGAAATGACCAATTCTTGGGAGACAGGCTTTTTCCTCCCTAGAAGGAGATACGATGATGTGGATGAACGAACTCTCCAGCCACCATCAGCTAAGAAACAACACTGAAATACTTTCTTCTCTGAGAAGGCGCGAGACCATGATGGAGAACAAGAAGGAAGTCTTTTTTACCCTTTCCCTTGACCATCCTCATAATTTAACAAAGACTCAGCATTTCAAGGACAACCATGAAACACACATAATGTTCTGAGACAATATTCAGTTTTAGCTTTTAAAAACACCCAGCATGTACCAACACCTACTTTGGTGGCCTTCTTCATGAACCTTGCATTATCCTTCTCTATGTCATGCCAGGAACGGATGGGTGTTTTCAGTTCATCTCCCACCACCATGCCCGGCCCTTGTGTTGGTGGCCCACCTGTGAATAGCATTATTCTGGCCCCTGTGTTTGGAAATGTGCCCTAAAATAAAAACAAACACTTATATCAGAGAGGGGGAGGAGGAAAAAAAGGGGAAACTGATTAAATGGCAACAGTGCTTTCTTTGGAGAAGGGTCTGCGCGTGCTTCTGCAATGTCAGTGGGGACCTGTCCCTACTAGAGGCCACCTCGATAATAAAGTGATGCATTTCCTGACAGTCACAGCACTCTGTGAGTTTAAACTCAAACCATGTCAAGCTTCATGTCTTCAAAACAGGAAGCAGGCAGTTTCTGTTTTCTTTACTTGTATCTTAGATGGCACTCAGATAAATCCAGTGCATAGTATCACCTCTTGCGTGGCAACACACACAAGAATCAGAGGCCTTTAAACACCTGCAAATTTTACCATTTAGAAGGAACCTTCCAGCCCACTCTACATCAGCTGGTGCTAGCACAGCTCAAGTGTCAGTAGAGACAAATTGCAGCTCTGCACCCCACTGTAACCCAGCTGCACTAACACCGGCACTCATCTCAGCAAGCACTGTCACATGCTTACCATGACCTGCTTGTCTCAAACAACAGCATTAAAAGTACCTCCAATAAGCCAACTGCAATTGAAAGAGCCACTCCTGTAGAACGTAAAGGTCTCTTTACCTGGGTCACTGGCCATCGGGCC
>NW_008237239.1:18491753-18496846 GCF_000691975.1 Corvus brachyrhynchos | reverse complement strand
CCTGGGTCACTGGCCATGGGTCCCTTTGCAGCTCTCCAAGCAGATCTGTTAAATTCATGTCAATCTTATGCACGGGCTGTAGGAACCTGCAAAAATTCAAATACCATGTTTTCCTGCCTCTAAGTTCAGAGAAGGAAAAAAGTGCCTCTTTGTTCCTGGCACACATAAATTGCTCTGAGACAGTAATCAGAAGTAGAGAGATGCAGCAGGTTGCCTTCTTGCATCCAAACTTTCCAAGATAACAAGCCTGTGCAAAATAAAAAATTTGATCAAAGTAAGATATCAGGAACCAACAAGAAGGCAAAGTCACATAAAGAACAGGAAAGAAGTTCAAAGGTGAGTTAATTTGCTGAAAGGCGTAAGAGCTGCCACTGAAAAAGAGGAGCTGAGAAAGAGGAAACTGTGTTCAATAGAGGTAAGGAACTATGACAAGACAATACCATTTAAATCTTCTCTCCCCTCTCGGGAAACCCAGGGTTAGAAGTGACCTACAGGCATAAAGGGGCATAAAACATCTGCCCTGCTGTGTGCTGTGCTAGTGAAGCTTACCTGCTGGAAATAACAGGTTGCTCTGGGGTCTGAAGAGGTCTTCCCTGTTGCATGGGGACAGCTGGCCTTGAAAGCCCAAGCATATCCTAGAGAACAGTAAAGAGGAGGCAGAGGAGATGTACTATTCAAACACTAAACATATTATTTATATTATTATTTAATATACCCTGAGCCCTGCAATACTGCAGCATTAAATAGACTTAAACCTGTAAAATTGCTCATCTTTGCACTGCCATTAGGAATGGATCATGGGTCCATTATGTGAGATACACAAACTCAGCCTTGAACGAGCTTCCAAGAAATTTACAAAGGCAAAAAGACACGACAGATACTGGGAGGGCAACAGGCTCACAGTTAAGAGCACTAAGCCCTCCTTTCTCCCAGAGAGCCCTGTGCTTGAGAGCCCAACAGAGCTGAGAGGTACAAGCCCCTGCCCTGAGGGAAGGCAGAGCACACCTGTATTTGCTTGGCTGTCAGGTCCTTGGTGCCCCGGAACACGTAGCTCTTGGAAATCCCTTCGCAGCTCAGCTCATGAACCTGGACCATCCTGCCGAACGTGATGAGCCCCACCAGGGCATCAGCAGGCAGCAGGCTCAGGGACATTTGCAGGGACTCCTTCAGGGCCTGCAAATCCTCCTCCTCCAAGCACGTGTCCACAACATACAGGAAGATCAACGGTGTCTGCGGACCTCGCTGATGTGGGAAGACATGACATTTTATAAAGCCTCCAGCCAAGGAATGGGCCCCTTCTTAAGCACCTTGCAGACATGTTATTTATTTGCATTATCCTAAGAAAATTTTACACATATGTCATCTGTCACAAACAAGACAATTCTGGGGGCTTCAAACTCGCCTGTGGTTCATTTACCTGCACTATATATTCAATTGTTGAAAACTGAGGCATAAGCTCTGCTGGTTGATTGACTTCAGAAATGCCTGCATACGCTGGTGGGAACTGAAAGAGAGAACAAAAAATTAGGACAAGGAAGTTGCAGGACAAAAATGTAGGGCTCTCCTCTGCAGTACAGAGCCTGCCCTGCAGATGATGTGGTTATTCAACTCTTTATTTACTGACACTGCACCAATCTGATTAATTCATGACAAGAAACCCACAGTGCTGTTTTCCTAAGCACAGACAACAAGTGGGCAGCAGGATGGACAGCTGCTCAATCCAGTGTAAATAAAAGGTAGGACTACAGCAGCAACAATGTATTAGTTGAAATTATTTTAGCCATACAATAATTTATGATGGCAAAAGTCTACTCAAATCTAATGAATTTCATATTCTGCAAGAATAGTAAATATCAAATGCAAAAAACACACTAGGACACATGGAAGAAAATAACATTTTTATCTCCTTCCTATGCTCTGCATGCCAGTAATGTGAGGTAAAGCAGACTGTACTCTGGCCTGGGTTTAGCAACAGAAGAAGGCCAAGGGAAGGGATCTAGAGAAGCAGAATTTATGCTTAATGTCCAGGGAAGGCCATCAATAAAATGTTCACTGAAAAGGTGGAAGTGCTTTTTCCAACTTACCTGGTTTCTCTGAAAACAGAAGTTACAAGCCCAAAGCTTGGCCCGATAATCAACTTGGCTGCAAGGGAAAGATGAGGCATTGGCGTGACTTCAGGAAAAATATACAGCACAGCTTCACAATTAATTCATTAATCTATGCTGGTTCACAGCACTGAGTAAGCAACAGACACTCCAGCTTGAACAGCAAGTGTTTTAGGGATTCAGGCTCTTGTTCGGTTACCAGGAAGTTTATTAGCTCATCCAGCCCTGCCATTTCCAGGCTTGTCAGCATGAGAGATCACTGACAGCTCTCTGAAGCTTATCCCTTGGCAGATGCAGACACAGACCTGGGTCTAATCATCCTTTCACTACACTTAGGCTTATCTCATTGTCTTATTGTTTGTGCAGCTGTAGCACACAAGTGCTCCAGTCTCAGAGCAGCAGGAGCCATCCACCCAGATCCTGTGCAAACACGGAACAAACAGGCTGTTCCCTGTCCCACAGTTTACTCTCCTCAGCCCGTTACAACATCCTGCTAGTGCGGGATGCCTTGCCACGTTCTCATTCCATGGCTTTGATCTTGTTTCACTTCCTCTTGCTGGTATTCCCTGCTTTTTCTCAGTCCAACACCACACTCCGAGCATGCATGATCATCACATGATTTTGGGACCAAGATACTCCTCTAAAATGACCTCATTATGCTCATACTGGAACTGACCTACAAGCAGCAGGATGTGTAGGAAGCAGGAAAACAAGTGAATGCCACAGTCCAGAGCACAATAACAGTATAATGGGTATCTTTGTTTATTATCAGTTTCCACATTCACCACAAAATTCTCTGGGATGGTGAGAGGACTCTCTGACTTAACAGCCTCCCCAAAGACCCTCTGGTCGCCTTTGCTCTTGCCAGCTCTAATAACAGGAATGTTGGTGTATAGATTTTAACAAGCCTACCACATCAAAATGAAAGAGGCTGCCAGGCACTGGGCAGAGAAAAAGGGGAATAAGGAAGTAGTGAAGTTCAGATGAAAAATAGGTACTATCCAGCCTCTCCTAACATCCCCAGCCAAGCAACTCCTACCAGAGTGGGTTGAGCACAGCTTTGCAGGTTGGCCTGCTGCAAAGCACTGGTTCATACTGCACAGGGGGCAGGTCCAGACGCTCCTTCAGCGGGGTCAGGAGACAGGCCAGGGGCACAACCATCCTTGTGGCCTCCAGCCTGCTGGAGGGCCACACGTTCCAGCTGAAGCGCACTCCGTCACGCTCCTCATTCTGCTGGATGAACTCCAGGTACGTCGCCATGGCCCTGCAGAAGTTCTGGAAGGACAGAAGAAGGCACGTTCAGGCAGCAGCCACTTGTGTGGACAACGGGCCTGTAAAGGAGCTCAGCAGGTCAGCTACAGGTGGGGGGCACAACACACTGCAGGAAAAGCCAATGCAGTACAATTAATTAATCCCATTATCAAATGAACCATGTGACTCCATTAATGTCTTCTGTCCAGTGCTCTCATGAACATTACTGCCAATTAAAACACCACCAAATCCAACAAAGAAACAAGGAAAGCTGACACTCAAAGTCAGAATGCAAGGGTTGTTTTTTTCTTATGATTCACATTTAATATCTCAATAGCCAGCCAGCCTCATGGTGACCTCAAGGCAGTCCTGCCTGATTGGGTCAGTAAAGGAAAACAGGGCAGATTTGCAACACATCCTGGAGCCTTCAGCTGAAACATTGCAGGGAGGCAAGGAGGACAAGTCTGAGACCAAAACAATCATGAATGTCACCAGGCTTCCAGCCTGACCTGCTTACAAAGGGAAAGGACTACATGACAAAATGTCAAAAAAGATCTTTTAGACACCCATTCTGCATGGCATCATTGTCCCACTGCCAGTAAGGAAGGAATTGAGTACAGCAGACTTCAGAAAACATCAAGGAGGAATATCCCCAACACAGCAGAGGAGTTACTCTCTGTGTTGCCTTACTGAACTCTTTAAAATAAGACACAAACCAGAGCTTCCAGGCCATCATTACCTTTGACTTCTCTGAGAAAGGCAAGGACAAGCCTACCAAAAATCTTATTTGTCAAATCCAGACCACAAACACCACACAGCACTAGCAGCAATTCACAGAGCCAAAAGCAGCAGCTCCACAACCTGCTTCAGACAAGGAAACTCAGAGGCTCACCTGCAGCTGCAGGTGCTCCAGGATTACCTTACGCCTGGTCCCCACTGCAGCTGAGAAGTTCAGGAGGGCCACGCACATGAGAAATCAGAAGCATCACCTCCCCGCAGAGGAGGAGAAGCTTTGGTGTAGCATATTCCTACAGAACTCCAAATTCACTGTCATTTTTTCTTCCTTGCTATTAAGGATGTAAATCAAGCTTAGGGAGAACTGTCCTATAATTCCAACCCCTCTCTGGATGAACAAACAGAAGGGCTCACAATACATCCCCACCACAAACAGGTCTGCCGCGCGGTGAAAAGGCAGAGCTGACTCTGCCTGTAAAAGATCTTTCGCATCAGAACAGCAAGACAAATATTTGACATCTCAGGTATGCAGCACAGCCACAGGGCAAATTTATTCCATGTTCCTCCAACTGTAGCCCAGCACCACTTCCCTGCCCCAGGCAGAGGCCCGACTGTCATGCTGCGTTTGACGTGGGCTGTGGCCCTACCCTGGGGTCCGGACAGCAGGAGGAGAGGGGTCATCACCCAGCTGCTGCGCTTGGAATGGCTACAGGGGACACCACAGATCCCCCGTGCAGCCATAGGTGCCACCTCCGCCCCCCAGACCACCGATCCCCAGCACGGCCACAGGGCAAAGCACGGACCCGCCGCACTGCTACAGGCGGCACTGCTGACCCTCCACGGCGGACACGGCTGACCCCAGCCCTGCCCTGGGGGACACTGCCGATCCCCATCCCGGGCAAAGGGAACACCGCCGAGCTCCCGTGCTGCTCTGTGGGACACTGCTGACCCCCCATGCAAGCACCGCGGCAGGAGACACCACTGACCATGCTCAACACCTCT
>NW_008237239.1:18479112-18490858 GCF_000691975.1 Corvus brachyrhynchos | reverse complement strand
TCAGCAGGGAGCATAGAACTTCCTGGGAAGAGGTTATCAGTAACACTCCACTAATGACACAGAGACACTTTTTAAAGAAATAAACTGCGAGCCCCACACAGTCTCCCCCTGTCACAGTTCCCGGCTTCTCTCTCGGGCTGAGGGTTCTGTCCCCGGGCACGTTGGCTCGGCAAAGCACACTGGGCAAAGTCATGAGGCCATCCAGCCCAGCAGCAAGGCAGGGACAATCCATCAGATTTTCCTCCTGCTCTGTTCCCTGAAACAATTTTACCCCCACATCTGCTTGAGGCCACAGTGGTTCATTACTCCGCCAGGAAATCTGTATCCCAGCCTACTGGGAAGACCCCTGCAGTGCCCAGACCCTCTGGAGAGGAGAGGTCCAAGAATGGACACAATTTTCAGGGATATGAGGTAGAAGTTTAGCACACCTGACTTGCCCCAGGAATTTGTCTCTGCCTTGAAACTAAGCAAATATGTTTCCTCTTTCATTGCTTCCATCTTCTGTTGCTTCCCAGAGTCTCTTCCAAAGCCAAGGAGGAAAAGCCTTTTCCCAGTGAGCCCAAGACAGAAATCCTCCCCTGCAGCTTTGTGTGAAGCCACGCAAGTGAGATTTGTCCTATCTGAATGCACGGACCTGAATCCATTGCAGACTTTCACACGTATTCGAGCGGCAAAGGCATTGCAGTGAAATACCTCAACGTGCTTCTAATAATTTGGGTGTTTGCCTTAAATTCATGCAGTGGTCAGCTTATAAATACTCCCCCAGCTTCCGTGTGGGCACTGCTCCACCTTCGCTTAAAGGAAAAAAAATGCCCTGTGATCAAGTTCACTCACCCATGCACTGTCAAGCTTTGGGGGTTTTTTTCCTGTTTTCTTTCTTTTAAATGCACAGAAATCTGTGTTTGGAATGTGCAGAGTACTGTAACAGGTCCAAAACAAAACAAAATGAAATTCTGTGTGAGGTGAGCATTAGCTTTGCCTTCCCAGCTTCCTGACATCCCAAATGCAGTGGGAATAAGAAAGTAGAAGCATACTACTGATGTGTGTATCCTAAAGTGCATAAAATTCACATTACTACTATTGCTAGCATTCTAAGACCCAGGACTGGCTCTCCAAGTAGGAGGCAAAGCAAATCTGCTTTTCTGAAGTTGCCTGTTTTGTCCTTCAAGTTACGTCTCCCTCCCTTTGCCACATCTCAACAGCAAAGAGCCTTACTAGGACCCAGGGCTTCAAGGCCATAGTGCACACCACTGCAAGCATTAGATTAACTAAAATACTGAGTAACTACTCTGAATTTGTGTCCTGCTTTCAACTTTCAGAATTAACTTTCCTCCCTCGTAGCTGGTTTAGTGCTGCATTTTTGATTTACGATTGGGAAGATGTTGGTAACACTCTGATATTTTAATTCTTGCTGGGAAGTTCTTATGCTAAGTTAAGGACTTTTCAGGTTCTCATGCTGCCCTGCCAGCCAGGAGGCTGGGGGTGCATAGGAATTTGGAAGGGGACATAGACAGGACAACTGACCCCGAGTGGCTCAAGGGATATTCCTTATTCCTTACCATACAGTGTCATGCTGAACAATTAAACTGGGGAGAGTTGGCTGCTGGTTTCCAGCCCACTGCTTGGGCACTCCTCGGGCAATGGTCAGCAGAGGAGGAGCAACTGCGTTGTTCATCACTTGTTTTATGTAATCTTTTACCATTATTTTCCCTTCCTTTTCTGCCCTGTTAAACTGTCTTTATCCAAATCTAAAAGCTTTACCATTGATTCCAATTGTCTCCCCATCTCACTGGGGAGGAAGTAAGGGAACACCTGCGTGGTGTTTACCTGTCTGCTTGGTTAAACCAAAGCAGTTTGGAAGAGGAGCACAATCTTAAAGCTCTGTGTTTGTGGGCCAAATAACCCAAGTAAAAGCTTTCCCAAAAGCATCTCCTGGAAGAATCACAAGCTTGCTCAAAAAGTCGGAGAAAGAAAAACACCACAGGCTGCCTACACAAGCCCCAACTTGATTTTTGTTTAACAGCTGAAAGAGAAGAGAGCTTTGAGCTCTGATTCCTGTCCTCCCCACTCCCCAGAAGATCTCCCAAAGAATGAGCAAAGTGCAATGACCAACTTTCTCATGTTGGAAGTGAACATTTTAAACGACAACTTGGACACCATCCGCAGAGCTTGTCACAATACCTTTTAGTCTCCTCCAGACTGCAAGTTAAGCTGGGCTTAGTGTGGCTGAGGAGGGCCTGGCCATGCATTACTCACAGGTGAAATGACAAAAGTCCCAGCCAAGTGGAGCAAGAGGAGGGAAAGCTGGTCTGTCTGTGGCAGAGGAGAGCCCTGTTTGAGGTGTCTGTAGCCTGTTTCAAAGCATTGAGTGTTCAGCAGCAGTAGGAGACCCAGCTGCCTCCACTCACTACAGTTTCGTCCCAAGATCTGTTCTGCACGTGGAGGCAAAAAAGAAACCAATGTGGCTTAAGACCGAGCTTTTTTGCTGTTGGAGCCCTGGGGGGAGCCATCCCGGGAAGAGACAGGAGATGGTGCTCTCTAACAGCACCAGAGGAACAACAATTACCCATCACACCTCACACGGGCCAGCTACTATCAAAGTAAAAATAAAAAAAAAACCAACCAACCAACCAAACCCAGGAAAAAACTAAACAGCCACACAGCCACGGGGTAAATGTTTTCAATACCAAAGCTTCAAGTTTGCCGTTCCTCCTAAGGTTTTAAACTTTGGTGTGTAAAGGCTACACGTGCCAGGCAATATCTGCCAGCTGTACACTGTCAGTTCACAATGCAGCCAGCTACCATAGTCAATGTTTCTCTTGGAATTAAAAAGCAATTTTGCACTTGATTCCGTGTGAAAATGGCATCTGGGTGTGCCCATCCGCCAACTTGCCTTTGGACAAGCTACTGCTAGTGAGGGAACCACTCAAAAGAGGCTCTTGGGTTGACAGCAGGATCAGGGCTCATGAAAACACGGATTAGCTCTCTCCAGCTCGGAAGGGATCTCATGGTCCTGCAGCAGCTGATCTCTGACCTCTTGTATGAGGCCTGCATAAATAAATGAGCAGATCATGCTTCCAATTTGTCATCCATGTTTTAAGGGATAACTCAGCTTTCTACACGTAAGTGTTTTCATATTCAGTACTGGAGCTACTATAGTAGCTTCCTGAAAACATTACACTTCATACCAGTTTGAAATAGGGACAGCTTTGCCAGGGAGAAGATTGACAAAAGCAAGGACACTCTTAGTGCTACCTTTTAGCATTTACTCCCTTTTCAGATTAGAATTTCAGGCTGATAGATTAGCCAGGTTCATGAAGAACCAGAGTGACAGAAAGATCATTTTTCTCTGATTCATATAGAAATAGATCAGACAGTTTCCTATCTTACAGATAGGAAATTGAAATTACTTTTCCCTTATAGGCACTTTTTTCCTAATCTGAGAAGTCTTGTTACAGCTTCAACACTAGGAAGTTTCAGATACCACAAAGGTCATCCAAGCCAGATAAACTCAATGCCAAAATTTAAAGTGCTTAATAAACCATCTGTCTACTTCCTAAAGCTCTTCACTGAGGAGAAGCTTTCTCTCCTTTTTCTTATTGCCAATGAATGTGATTATAGAGCATAAAGTGACATACCAGCATGATAAAGTCCTGTTGTTTCCCTGGAAGTTATCTTCTAGCTGCAGTGGAGCACAAACATTGTGTTATCTCGGCAGCAGCAGGACTCAGGACCCCATTGTGTCAGGCCCCCTTTGAAGACAGGAAGACAAAGGCAACCTCAGCCCCACATCTCAGTGAAATTACCTTTGGTTGAATAAAGGATGTCTGATCCAAGGCTCCCTCCAGGGAAGAGAACAGCATTTTCCCCTTGGCTTCTCTGTGCTGAGTGGTTAAAGGGGGCAGAGGAAGAACAAAGCTCCAATCATTTCACCCCCACTCTCTCTTGTAAGAGCTTTTGTAAGAGTTCTTCTGTCTCTGTAGAGATATGCATCCCTTTCACCTGGAGACAACACTGCAGCAAAAGGAGAGCCTGCTGGGGGTGCTCACCTTGCTGACACACTCAAAGTCCTTCCATGGAGTTGCCAGCTTATCAGTACTCATTGTTTGCTCCAGTACACACCTAACTGCTCCCACACAAGGAGCCTTTGCCTCTGCATCCATACCCTCCCTGCATGAGACAGGAACTGTGGGGCCTTTTTATTCTTTATACAGCACTTACCCCCATTAGCCTCTGTCCTCCATCCACGCTGTAAGAAGGGAAATGGAAATCAAGCAAGATTTGAACACTTTCACATGTGATCCAGACTGCTTTTAGAAAGTGCAAACTCCTGGACAGCACTGGAAATGCTGATGTAAAGTCTCTTACCCTTATGATGTAAACTGTTCCAAATCTACATTAATCCTCTGTCAGGTTACCCAGAGTGCTGCTAACTCAGCCACAGAGGTGCTTTTCCATCACCCTCCCAACACAGTGTCCGAGAGGGCTTATCTTCAGCCAGGCACATTTGAAAGCCAGATGCAACGGGCCCTGTGTTGTGCTTGACCTCCTGATTGTTCCCCAGTGCTGGGAGACTGTTATGAAGATACTGAGCAACTGTGGAGAGATCCTGCCTGGACAGAGCCAGCTGAAGCCACAGGCAGCAAGTGGTACAGGGACCAGACTGTCTGTGCACCCCACCCTGCCTGCTAGTGTGTCATTCCAGCCCTCTGCTACTTGGGATGCTGGGAGAGCTGGCTGGACCATATATGCACAGTATTCATATTTATGAAAAAGGAATCACACAGAGAGTCACACTCAAGAGAAAGACACGTTTGCTAGTATTCAGATAATCTATAAAATCTATAAAAATTTTCTCAGTATCACCAGACCAGAGGGACCCCTTTCTGTTAGGGAAAGCATATCTTCCCAGAATACATCTACTCAAAATTTCAGTGAAGATATCCATGTATGTGATGCAGCTGCAGAACACAGCACCAGAAAGTTGATGAGGAAAGAATAAATACAACAGATGCATCACCAGGCAGCAACACAGGAAATGAAGCACACATGTACATAAGAAAAATTTGGGGTTTAATGATAAATTAGCAGGTAAGAAAGATAATAAACAATCAGTGAGTTCTATTTGACATATTCAGAATCTTTCCCACATCAGATTCTTAATCTTTAGATGGAAGCTATCATGGGAGAAAAGTGTCAGCTTTAGAACTTAACCATCCATCAGTAGCATTAGTCTGAAAACCAAATTTGGGATCTCTTTCTTGGTACCACTTGTTAGCAAGTTTTTCTGATCAGCTGTGAGGGCCTAATATGTGTTAAGACAAAAATGTCTCAACGTTGTTTGAACTTTATTTTGAACTGTTGCTTAGAATCAGTTTCAACATTAACCACCTTAGTTGCCACCTCCAATTTTGGTTCAAGATTGGATCTAGATTTCCACTTCAGTCCTGACTCCACTTCCAGTCCACTCCCAGGATAGTTCACACAACTGATACATTGCTGGTTTATGTATCGTCACTCCATGTCCTGAAGTTGCTCACAAATTTAAAAGGCCGCTTTTAAGAAAAGCAAGCTGTTTGTCACCTTGGCTGTGAAGCAAGAATCCAGTTTACAGTTTTCTTTCACTTTAGAACTCCAACCACTCTGTCATGTAAATACAGTTTGATGGAGAAATCTCACCACCTTCGTGACAATCATCAAAAACCTGCAAAAAAGAAAGCCCTGTGTCAGCAGAGTAATTACTTCTGGTTGGATCATGCTTGCTGTGTGTAACATGCTCCCATGTTTTCTGCTCCTTCCCCAGTAGATCAGCATTAGTCTAACAGAGGCTAAAATCTAGGAAGCCTTATGGCAGCTCTGAGGGAGAAGAGAAAAACAGATCCCACCACAAAGGGACATGCTGGCAAGTTTTACCTTCATACCAGGTCACAGGAGGAGAGACCAAAAGCTAGGCAGAAATAAGGTAGCTTGTTAAAAACACAAGCAAACCTGGGATCAGAAATATAACACAATTTGGAACAGGCTACAGTTGACAGCATCCTTTCACATACAGTCCAGTAAAGAGACAGGCTAGAAGTGGGAAACACCTGGCAGAGCAGGTGTTTAGACCAACTAGAGAGTCTGCCTGTTACACCACAGCTAAGGCATCAGGGGCAGCTTTTAAGCCCAGCTGGCTTAGCCATGAGGCTGGCTCATGGGCAGAACCTGCAATGTGCCAGGTGGCCATTGCAGGACTGTGTTCAGGAGCTGCATGCACCCACTAATGATACACAGAGTTAGTTACGCACAGGGCAGAGTCCACAGGGCGTCCTGACTAATCCCGTGGGCTGGATGAGAGGACTGACGGCTCTGTACAGCTTCATCTGCCCATCCACACTGCCCACTGTCCCCTCCTTGGCAGCAATAATGGTCATCTCCACTTTGCCATCATAGATCAGAGTATTCAAAATGGTCTCAATGTCTTCCATTGACAACTCTACCTAAGAAACAATTTGTGAAATAGATGTTAGGAAAGATGCATGCCAGTAAGTCCTGCAAGGACAAAGAGAGCAAACACCATGAGTAACAAATCCTTAGAGTTCTAACCTAGTCCAGAAAAAGACACCAGTCTCACTGGGAACTTTATGAAGTTGTGCAGATGCAAAAAGAAAAGCAAATACTAATAGCTCCTACCTCCTGAGCACTTTTGATTTGCACTAGCCAAAAAGAACTCCCCTATGCACCAGAGGTGCCTCCATCATCCTAGCATGATACAGTTCCAGTTTTGCAGGAAAATGATTGTAAAAGAAGAAAAACACAAGAGTGCTAAAGATATTGATGGTGACCAGTAATTGTGGGGTATTCTTCCCCTTCTATTTTTTTCCCTTGCCTAAAACTCCTTGAAGTATGTATGTAAACTTAAGAGAAATGATGAAATCTAAACCTGCTGAGACTGTTAACAAGGATGTGAATGCTAAGTCTTTTATACATCTTTGAAAACCCACATGCACAAGCTATCTTGGAATCCCAGGCAGTATCAATGACCCTCCCCAAAAAGCAATGAAGCCACAAAGCTCACCTCCACCACACAAGCTGTAGGGTACTAAGACACTTATGAGACCTTCAGCAAGTTTGCAGTCCTCAGCTCCTAGAGCTAATCAGGCACTGACAATTTGAACAGTAGTGAGATGAATCTGCTCTGACCTTACTGATGCCCAGTTCACAGATGTATTTCCACACCTCGTGAGATGAGGCAAACGAGCTGTTCCTCTGTATCATGGGGTTCTGTTTGCTGTCTCGAGCTGCCTCTGCCTGAGAAAAAGCAAAGGTTAGTTACAGTCAGCACTCACTGCCAAGAGCTTCCTTCGTGGTTCAGTTTCAGGCAGACTCAAAAACAGCACTTGTTTTCCATTTCTGGAACACATTTAGCATTTAAAGCCATGTCCTTAAGACTGGTGTATGCGAGACAATGCAGTGCACAATCAAATACAATTTTATAATAAATCACATAAAATTTAATAAGAATAATTCAGATTAGTATGAAGGAATACCAGCATCTGGCATTTTGTTGACCAAAAAAAAAAAAAAGAGTTTCTGCTGTACCTAGAGCCAGTTAAAACATATTGTAATGGAATAGACAAATGCTACAATCTGCAACTGGGACATTTTAGACTAGGAGCAATTGTCTTCTAGGCAGAACTAACTGACTGCTGCCTTATGCCCTCTTAGAAATGAGGTGCTCTGCAGAAAACACAGTGACATTTCCTAGATTTTTTAGTCCTGTGCTCTTTGCTGCTTAGTTTGCGTCTTAGTTTAAGACAATTATACAGGGTGGAGACTCCAAAATTAGTTACCTCCCCTTTAGTTTTAACCAATCTCACCAATAAAGAGAGATGGGGGAAGGTATCAGTGAAAAAGTATCAGATAAGAGGTAACAGATAAAAGGTAACAGCCTCCACGGTTCCAGAACTCCCCACAAACAACAATCAGCAGGGGACAGGGACTAAACAAAACCAGGACAAACTATTTTTGACCAAAAGGCTCCAATGCTGCTTAAAACGCTGGAAAAAACTTCCCGGCAAGTTGCAGGTCCGCCCCTCCTCGCCAAACGGCAGGCGGCTGGAGAACTCATGGAGAGATGGTCTGACTCCTCCTCGGCTGTCCCAGCAGCAGCGGGAAAAGGTATTGCAACATTCCCTCTGGAGCAGGTTTGGATTGCAAAATGCTGCTTCTCGGGTTTAGCCTTGGAGACCTGCCCCAGGCAACCCCCTCGGGAGGGGGAGAACAAAAGCGCTCCCCTCGTGTCTGTTTCCATGTTTAAAGTGATCCTGCACCCCCGCTTCCAGGATAAAACACACCAGTTCCTCTTAACCGGGTTGCTGGGTCTTAGGGACAGTAATAATCTTGGGCAGTCTGGCATTCAGAAGATAAGGAATACACAATTTTGGGTCTCCTAGGACAGTTTGTCATTGGACCTTGGAGATGAAAGGCTTCCCTCCTTGTCGAGGGTGTAAAAATATCCATCATTAAAATACAACACCATCACACTTGCTGTGACAAAAATAATAGTCCAGTACAGATTTGCCAATCTAGCTGCAATAATGGCCAACATCTATGGAAAACTTAAGCCTTGTCTGGCACCTATTTTATAAAGAAAACCATTACTTGCACAAAAGAAATGGCAGGCGACTTCGGCACTCACCTTACTCTGCAGAAACTTAAAACACTGTTGATTTAACACCTCTACAAACTCAGACTCGAAGTCCTGGTCGCTGTACCAGGCCCCACCAGTGACAGAGCGGTCGGGCTGCAGGTTGTACAGCATATAGACCTTCTTCTTGGATGCCTGTTGGAGGAAAATGTATAGCTCTCAACAGCTGAAAGCCCTCATAAGGAAGGAAGATTTAAGCAGATGATCTGAAAAAGAGGTAGTTCATTACTCCTATACCTGGGGCACAGCAATCCACCTAAGTCAAGCTATCCTCAACCTGTTTGACCCTCAGGTAACACAGAGATAAAGAGAAGATCGACATCTCTCACAAGAACATGAAAAAGCTACTGCTTTTCTGTGTCCAACTTCTGTACCTCCATCTGGTTTACCAGACCCAGTGTGAACCACAACATTGAAGGGAGCTTGTGGAGATCCAGGGCAGAGGACCCTTGCAGAGCCACTTGCAGCTAGGTAACCATATCAATAGTGCCACATAAAAGGCTGAGATTGCTTCAGTATCAGAAATATCAAACCGTGGCAGCAACTCTGGGACCAACTGAGAAATAGTAATTATGGGCAAGTTGATTATTTGGGTGGAGACTTGAGAGGAGAAAGGAGAAGAGAGTGGTAGAAAAGAGAGTTAACAAACAAAAGAGGAGAAGTCTTTTATGTAAAAGTCAGAACAAGAGAGGGCAGGATCTGCAGACAGTAGGAGCGTGCATGTTTACAGACAGCAGAGAAGCTGATCTGTGGACTCAATATCTGTTGCACCTCAAACCTGCACACTAAAGGCAGAGAAACACTGGTGCCCAGTCAAAGAGAAAGCTGGAGGCAAAATGAGGTTTCTCTGCTCCCAGTCCTCTGTTAGAAGCGTACAAAGCATGCAGCAGATGTTTGAAATGGTTAAAAAAAAGTCACAAAATACTCACTGCCACAGATTTAACTGCTTTAATTAGTTTCTTGCTTTCCAAGTTTTTCAGTATCTTGTTAATCTCTGTTAAAGGCAGATTACTTTTGTATCTAATGTCTCTGCTCCAAATACCTGTTAAAAAACAGAGAAGTGAACAGAAATAAATAGAAGAAGCCATTTGTTTCTGTACATACTCACCCACCAAAAGTCACACCACAACACTATTTTGAGTCACTTGCCTACCACAGGAGGGATCCTACCCCTCCCACCAAAAGGGAAGGAATGGACAGAATGGATTGGGGAAAACTAACAGCTATGTGAACTCTTAAGATTTTATATCTGTATTGTCTGGGCAAGCATTTGTGACTTTGGACAGGAATGGTCCCACAAGTAAACAGAGTTAGCACCATTCACAACCATAATTTAAAGTACCTTTGTTGCCTGCGTCCTCTATGATTTGGTAAACCAGCTTCTCTTGATTGTCAGAGCCTTTCATTTTACTGTGAAACAAGACTGTCATCAGGATTTTTGAAAGGTCCAAAATGTTAAAGAAGTTGGATTTGTTTTAAACTACAAACAAGAATTGTGTTCCAAATATATTTCCCAGCAAACACAGGCTTACCTTGCATTTTGGGAATCTTTGATTCTGTATAGGAGACCTGCACTGCTCCTCAGAAGATCCAGCTGCCCCTAGGAGAGATGGGCACAATGCATTTACTTTCCTTCAAACAGCTTGTTTCAGAAGGTGTTTTAGAAGAATATTCTAAAATTCTACAATAAAAACCTTATTTAATGCCAACAAAATAAAGAAAAATGAAAACTAACATTTCTAACCGCTGGAAACAATAACAGCCTTGAGGATTTTTTTTTTCCCCTGAAAAGTATCCACTTATCATCAGCTATCAGAAATAACAAACAGCTCCTGACCCTTCCCACAACATCTACACAATTCCTAATATTTCTCCTGACTTTCACATGGTACAAGGGACACCAAGTTTTTGTATACTTTGCTCTGAGTTTCCACCAAAGCACTTATTTGCATGGAAACTGAGAAATCACAGTGGAGATCTGGAACAATTCCAAGTTTCAGTAGCAAAGTTCTACTTTTTACTAAGTGGCCATCACTGGAAAGCTGCCAGCTGTGATGGGCAGTGACTCTCAGAAGCAAATTACTGGCATCTCTCACACACACAAAGAGATTGTTCTGCTCTGCATGCTTGTGCCAGGCAAAATCCTTACTTCCTATTTTGAAGAGGCAAGCAATTAGACAAGCCTAAGAGTGTAAGTGTGTATAACAGCATTAACATTCACTCTTTCACTGCCAGTGGATCCTTTCCTATAGTTACAGCCTTTCTTACAGATCTTACAGATCTGGCATGCTTCATGTTTCACCTGTGTGCCAGCAGAGCAATCCACACACTTGGGATTTTGTGAGGGGTTCAGAGGAGTCCATCACATATGAGAGCATGGGCTAACATCCATCCTTTTCTCTACATTTAACTAATTCCCCATCACTAACAGGCCTTGTGGTTATGCATGTGCAGAAGAAGATGAGGAAGGTGGGATCTCCCTACCATGGAGAGCAGCCTGTTGATGGCCACAGCTCTCTGCTGGGCTTCCATGTGAGGCATGTCATTCTGGATCACCTGGTCTGTGATGCCATGTGGGAACTGGTGGCACAGCTCAATAATCCTGCAAGAAGAGAGAAGCAACTTTAAAAGTCATGTTCTGCTGCATCCAAAACCAAATCCAAACAGTATTGGAGTCAGGATGGAAAAGAGTGACACGAGCAACTCAGGGGAAAAGTATCCATCAACTGCTTCTTGAGGGAGCTCAGCACCTACTTGCTGTACACCATTTCCCTTTCCAAGACCAGAAAAACACCCAACCCCCATTGTCCCCTGAGCACTGTCCCCTGAGCACCTCCCAGCACGAAACTCTCAGTGCCCCCAACAACCCTCTCCTTCAGCACCTGTTTCCTGACCACACTCGGGCGTCCAACCCCCTCCCTCAGGCCTTGAAAGACAAGGCCCCGCCCCAAAACACGTCCCTGGCCTCCCTGCCGGCCTCCACACACCCACCCCGCCGCCCGGCAGCCTCCATGCCTGCCTCCGACGGCCCCCCGCACCTGCTCTCGCTGTCCATGC
>NW_008237239.1:18476526-18478838 GCF_000691975.1 Corvus brachyrhynchos | reverse complement strand
GGGATGCCGGTGGGGTCGTGTGCGTCCCGCCAGGGATACGATCCCAAGAGGCTGGAGCGGAACCCCGTGTACCTTTGGCCCAGGTGTGCCGAGAGCAGGTGGGGAGCGTGAGGGGAAAGCTGTCAACCCCTCAGGTCAGGTAAAGATCTGATCCGCCCGTAGTTGGTGGGTGTATGTCGGAGAATGGACCAGGCTCTGCTCGGTGGTGCCCGGAAATGGGAAAAGAGGCAACAGAGAGAAACTGGGGCGCAGGAAGTCCCACCTGAACGTGAGGAAGAACTCCTTTCCTGTGAGGGTGACTGAGCACTGGGACAGATTGCCCAGAGAGGGTGGGGAGTGACCCTCCCTGCCTGCATTGGTGAGCAGCATAAGAGTTGTTTCTGGAGCACTGGAGGGTTGATTACAAAACCACATCCTTGTAGCATAGACGTGTTTCCTGGCCCTGAGCATCAATTCCCAAGACCTGGAGTACGTCTCTTCGTTTCGTAAAATGCCATCATACCCAAATGCAATTTTTCATTCTTGAATTACACAACATGATAATGACTGTGTACACTAGGATAAATCGGGTTTGGCACCTGTTTTAGGGATATATTCTTGATTCACATGATAACTGGCATAAGCTTAAGCAATAGCTGTTTTTCTGTAGTCCTTTTCAGGACATCCTGTATTTATTTAAGGGGCCATAATGAAATGAGGCTGGTTTCACATCTGGCATGATTAGGGTGGAGATTCCTGTCCCTTACTCCTGCCATATATCACTGACATATGGTGCTAAAGCTGTTCTAGCTCAAACACACAGGATCACAGTCACAGGATGGTTTCAAAAATCCAATGTTCTCTCTTTTAAGAGAAACAAATAAAGACAAGGAGTCATGCTAAGAGGCTGTATTTCTCAGTGCATTCTTCTGTTTAGAAAGATTATTGTCTGCCTTTTTATTTTTCCGTTTTAAAGATCACTGCTGAGAAAAATGACAGCTGGCTCTGTCTCAGTTCCTCAGATCATCCCACTTCGAATTCCACCTCCAGGGAAAGCTCAACGGGAAATAGACACAAATACTCTCATAGAAATAAAATCAGGTATGAACAAGAGCTTTGACTCCATCTCAAACCTTTACTTATGTGTCCATTTGAAATGTTTGGCCTCTATGCTTTCTTTGCATTTAAGTATGAATTTTGGAGTGTGCATTTCATTAAGGAACTTATAAAATTAACCAATAGGTTTGATGCACCAAGTGTCCTTGCATGTAATTTTATGCATTCAAACAATATTACTGACATAAAAGTTGTATGTGTGAGCAGCCTTAATTGCTTCCAAGGCCAAACTTTTAAGCTGTTGCATTTTGCTTTGACTGCAAAAACAGTGCTTGAAAGGATCCTGGGCCAGGCTCACTCCCAACGTTGTCATTACAATTTTTGAATTGTCACCTTTCGCTGTGGCAGAAAATACCCTTTCTGTCATTGGAACAGACAAGCTGCTGCAATGTTTTCATGCAAAACCATTGCACAGCTACTTTGCTGTCACGAATATTGCTTCCAATGAAATTACTTTTTTTGAGTAAAGGATTTTTCATGGGAGAAACAGTTTTGGTCCCAAACGTTCGGTCACTTATAGAACTGCTTTATTTTCTTTATGTGAGAAAAATCAAGCACAGTAGTGAGTGCTTTGTTTTTCCAAGGTTGCCTACAGTCTGAGGAATTACTTTCTCTGTTTCTTTCAGATACACCAGGGGCCTCTATTTA
This sequence comes from Corvus brachyrhynchos, assembly GCF_000691975.1. Taxonomy (NCBI): domain Eukaryota; kingdom Metazoa; phylum Chordata; class Aves; order Passeriformes; family Corvidae; genus Corvus; species Corvus brachyrhynchos. The sequence goes on along the minus strand of NW_008237239.1, from coordinate 18,477,095 downwards.
TTACACTTTAGATGGAAGTAAACCAGAACTCATTAGGAAACCTGGCCATGGGGCGTGTAACACTTTGGAGTATAAGGGTCCTATATTATTACCAGTGGGGAAAATAATGGTCAAGGCCCTGGCAGTTACAAAGTGAGTATCCTGTTTTATTTTAATCCTGCTTTGGCAGGGGACAGATATCCCTGTCATAGCTTGTAGCCGTGTTGTTTAAAGCTTTCCGTACCTTGCAGGTGAGAGATGAGCCTTTTCCCAGGCAGTTTGCAATCTAAATGGTCCTCATGATTGCAGTGACATGTCTTTCTCAGGATGCTTTTTATCCATCAAGTGTTTGTGTGGTTGGATTACCTCTTGGATGTTATCTCCTGGACTGTGGGTGTCCAATGATCCATGGAGGCTGTGGGTGAGAAACTGCTGTACTGCACTGAGAACTCATCCTTTGGAGTGAGATCATCAGAAAAAGCAGAGGAACCACGGTGGTGTTTTCTGGGGTCATCTAGTGGTTGAATGGATTTATAGAAGTTGATCTTCCCAGGAGTTTGTTTCGTTTCTCCCAAAGGATCACAGACTGC
>NW_008237239.1:18464118-18476442 GCF_000691975.1 Corvus brachyrhynchos | reverse complement strand
ACCTCACAAATTAATTACAATGTTGGGTGAAGCAAAAATACAATACATAGAAAGAAAATTGGATTTTGCTGCACAGCCACTGACTTTGTCCAAACTAACTTCATGCTTAGAGACAGAGAGAGGACACATAAATTCTCTGTCTATACTGTGTTGTGTTATCTTTTATTTCCAAGGGAGCAGAAACTTCCACTCCACTTGGAGCTTTGTGCTCGCTGTTCCCTGTTAGCTCCACCTGCAGCCAGAGTGTGCCTTGTGTCTGCACTGGGATATAACAACATTATATAACACACAAAACCGAGGCCTATGTTTATTTCTTGCTATCAGTACCTAGATTTACACTTGTTTCCAGTCTGGTTTTTATTAGGTCATTTTCAGGTGTGCTGAGAGATGCTCTAGAATGACAGAGTGGTTTGGATATTTTCAGCAATTTTAATGTTACTGTTGTAATTTAATAGGTATTAGAGAATGACAGTTGATTTATCAAATAAATATTGCTCAATTCTACTGAAATATTGACTGCCAAGCTTGGAAGGGATGTTCCACCTGAAGAGCCACATCCATCAGTGATTTACTTGTTGCAGCACACAAGTCTGTGGCAGGTTTTTAGCTTTGTGAACATTGATTTTCAGGGACTACAGGGAGAGTTCAGTTGTAACAAAGGTGTTTGTGGTAGAGTACCAGCAACCAAACATGGTTTTCCCTGTTGAAGATGATGACAAGAATTTCCTAAAAGATATGGCCACACAGGTAAGTTTTAGCAATTGTAACCCCTTTTGTGAATATAAAATGTTGTATATATGATATTATTTCGAGATTAAGCTTTGACTGCCAGTTTTATTTACATATCTTATTTTCTCTGTTTGCCCATCTTTGCTGCTTTGATCCTTTTGGTAATATTACCATTTCAAGGGGATGCTTTTTTCCCCCCCATGATATTTTATGACCAATTGAGGTCAAGTATTTAAAAAATACATTTATAATTTAAGCTTTTCAAATGCTTGCATTGAAAAAAAATAGCTTGAGCATGTACTTCTAAAATTTTAACAAATAACTATAGCAAGAGATGATTAGCACAAATGCAAAAATGTTATTTGTAATTCAAATGGAATTACTTTTTAGAATAAGGAAGGTGGAATGTTTACTACAAAACCTAAGAAGAATAGACTGAATGTGGAAATCAAGCCTGCCTGGGATCAAACACCCCAAGACCTTCAAGGTACAGTATTATTTCATAAAACTGAGATAGTCTTCTGTTCTAGCAGAAAATAGTATAGAGTTTTCCTCTTGTATCACTTGTAAAGCGTGGGTAATTTTAAAACCATCTCAGAAGACAGAACATCCTCTGGAAATTCCAGTTTCAATTGCTCACCACTGCAAATAGAGAACAAAACTTACCTTCCATACATTTCACATGACTTCTTAAAAACATATTAAAATGTCATTCATTTCTCAGCAGCACAACGAGGCCCGGTCTGTATTTCCCTTTGTGCCAGAAAATGCTGTTAAATTGATGGGATTGCAAATCCTTTACAGCACTTCTTTACTGATGTTTGCTTGCAATAAGATTCCAAAATAAATACACAAAGCAGAAATGAAAGCTTGACCCAGATTTTCTCTGTAGATAAAGCGTCTTATTCCATGGCAACAGCAATGGGACTGTTTAAGAGCAGGGAATTGTATTAATGTTTACTCATTAATTTACTTGTAGGAACTGGGTTTTTTGAGCATGCAGGAAGGAAGAAAACTGTAAATAAATTAAAACATAAAAGTAAGCTCTGTCAGAGAGGTATGGGGTTTCTTCTAGTTTAATTTCCTATAATTCCATGCAGCTTATTTGAACCCGAAATGTGGATGCCAAGTATGTTTTTAAATATGTTTAGCAAGAGTATGTAACATTCATGTTCAGGTAGATATTAACTGCATGAAGCGGGTGACAGTGGAATAACAGAATTGTAATTTTAATCTTGGAAACAGACAGAAAGCCTTCTCACAGTTCCTCTCAAGGACCACAGCTCCTTGCCAGTCGTTTGGGAACCACAGAGTACAGAGGGGAATCCACCTCAGCACAACCGATGGAGTCATTGCAGGTGAGCAGAGGGGTAAGCTGACGGAAACTGTACACGGCTGTCATCAGGACAGAGGTCTAAAAAAAGGAGGAGGTGGAGATTTGTGATCTCTCTCAGCTATTAGTTTTAATAGCTTTGCATTTAATTTAATGCAATTTAAATTAATGCATTTAAATGTAATGGTAATGATGCACTAGACTGGGAATGCCCAAAGCAGGACATGGTTATCAGTAGGGACAAAGCCAGGCAAAGGAAATGAGCAGTGACTGCATTCCTACTAATTCTCTTCTAATACATTCCTGAATCCACGGTCAGCAAATACTTACTGCTGTATGTTGGCAAGTTCATACTTTAAACTCAATATTTGGTAATGCTGTGGTGGCAGTAAATGGCAAGGCATTGATTTATTTTTATTGGAAGAAGCTGTGGGTCCTTAATGCCACTAATGGGGGAATCAAGGGTAGTAGGTACTCTTCAAAGCAGTGTGTTTAAGTGCAGTTTGTTTCAAATTACATCTGTAGCTGATTTTGCTATTTTTATATGCATTTGCAAATATTTCCTTTCTAAAGCCTGAAGAATTACCTTTATTTCAGTTTTCAAGTTCCTCTGCAGTGACTAGCCAGAAAAGCTTAGCAAGCACACAAGTGTCAAGGATCCAGAGTGAAACAGATTTTCTTAAGTAAGTGACTTCTCCTTTTAACATATTGGTCCTTTGGAAAGTATCTTAGGCTTTTGCAACCAAGCTGATAATGCTATGGGCCTCTGTAAAAATTCAGAAGGCAAGGACAGACACTGGCTCATAAGTGGAGAGTATAATCTAGGTAGGACTTTAAAAATTCTTTCTCTTAAATGTAGTTTTCAACTGTCAGTTATCAGCTGTCTCATCATCCCTTAAAAAAATTCCTAACACCCATAGGATCAGAGAATAAACTCTCTTTTCAAATTGTAGTACACCCTCAGTGCTGTAGGTGAACACTGCTCACTGGAGTAGTCTCACAGGACATTAATGCTTATCAGTATTGAAAAGGTTCTGATCTACATCAGTGGCTCCTCGTGGTGCAGCAGTGAGGCCTGACACAGACTGCCTGTCAGGAGACCTGTTTACTTCTCATGATGAGGAGCAAAGTATGAAACTCCAGAGCAGCCAGAGAGCTTTCTACCTTGCAAAGCTGTTTAGAGTTCAGAACTTCATTTTATAGATGTTGGGGCATGGTCTGGTGTCCCACCACAGCTGGGAAATCACAACTGAGAAACCAGTGGCCTAAGTCCTGTCACAACAAGTTCCAGATTATTCACTATTATGCAGCAGTGCAATACTAAAACAAGCTCAGCCGGTTTGCTCTTATTTTCAGATGTGCACACTGTTCTGCCCCTCGCCTGTCTGACCCCTTGGCTCACTTCTGCCAGAAATGTGGATATCTGATCCCCCCTGTGCCAGTCCAGCGCTTCCCACTCCCCGAAGGAACACAGGTCAGCAGAACATCATAGCAATCCACACATCGTCCTTGAAGAGAACGACAGCCTCTGCAAGTTACACAGGCAGCACTGGCAAACCTGTTACTCAGTCCCACTTTCATTTGGAAGTTCTGCTCTAATTGCTTTGTTCTGCTCGATACCTTTAGCACTGGACCCAATGAAATTCCTCAAATTAACCATAGATAACCATAAACCGTTAACCATGGGCAAAATTACCCACAGATTTCTTCAAGTGTCGTGTATTCTAATAAGGAAAACAATGAAAAAGTAAATTGTTTTATTTGCCTGTGTCAGGAAACAGTACCAATCCTGAAACCTTAAATGGTGGCATGTGTGGGCATATATAAGAGCACCAAGTTTTTGCAGTGGTGCCTGTAACTGTCTTCCCTAAGCTCTTCCCAACAGATATAAACCTAATATAACAAGTCCATACTGTGTTTCCCTTCCTGTATCATCAGAAAGTTGTCTGGTCTGGGGCAATGCTGTAGTTTTAAGTAATGACCGAGATTCACCACCTCTTTAGATTAGGTCCATAATTAGGAGAATTTCAACTACTTGTACATATTTTATAGTAGCATTTTAATTTTATTGAAAACTACCTCAGTACCTTTCTGGCATTGTCTTTCCAGATGTCTTCATATTTTCTCAATATGATACTATGATTTTTAAGGATCAATATCAGTTGCTGTCAGTTGCTATGTCTCCAGTGACCTTGCTGCTGAGAGTCCAGCTGGGAAAATATTGAAATCTCATTATAACCTTAATGATCCCATTATGTTCCCTAACACAACTGTGGTGTGGCTTTTCCTTCAGATGGCACCATGCCTTGAATGCAGACATCTTGTGCCAATGAATACACCCACTTGCATTATCTGTGAGTCACCAATAGCTCCACAGCTGCAGCCTCAAAACAACATCTGCATAAAGGTAATTGAGAATAAGTAAAACAAAATAGTGATTTAACTCCTGGTATGCATTTTTCTAACAAGTGATTTCGTTACAAATATTTTGATCCAACCTGGCTTTGTATAATTACATTATGGACACCTTTAAGAGTTAGTAGGATTAAAAACAGTTTGAATGGAAAAAAGGATTAAAGGTTCCCCAGTACAAGAAAGACATGGACATACTTCCCTTGAGAAGGAAGAAGCAGCAGAGGCAATGTGTGATGAGCTGACCATAACCCCCATTTCCCTGCGCTGCTGAGGAGGGCAGGAGATAATCAGGAGGAAGGTTAAACCCAGGAAGGAGCGAGGGGTGGGGAGAAGGTGTTTTTTGAGATTTGGTTTTATTTCTCATTTTCCTACTCTGATTTGATTGGTAATAAATTCAATGACTTTGCCCAAGATGAGTCTGGTTTTCTCCTGAGAGCAATCAGTGAGTGATCTCTCCCTGCCCTTAAACTCATGAGCCTTTCATTGTATTTTCTCTTAGCTGTCCAGCTGAGGAGGGGAGTGATAGAATGGCTTTGGTGGGCACCTGGCCTCCAGCCAGGTCAACCCACCACCAGTGGATTATAGACATTGTCCTAAATGTAATGTTTTATGGCACCCCTGATGTAGGTGCAGAGGCAGACCTGAACTATTTAGTGGCAACATCAAAATAGCAGACTAATTATTCTTAGCTCTGGTAGAAACTCAGTTGTTAATACTGACTGTGCCAAGACCTTGTAGAGGTCTTTTAAGGCACCTCATGGTATTATATTATTATTAATAATTTTCTTTGCAGATACTGGGCTGTCTGTTTTGTGTGAGTGTAGTGACTAAACAAACTGACACTAGTGTATGTAAAGATCTGGAGATATTGATACTTAATCTCCTGAGGAAACTATCCCATAGTTTAAAACAAATAGTCACCGTGTGATGACCAGGCAGCATGGCCTAACTAAAGTGTGAAACAGCCCAGACTTGAAGGATCTCTTCTATCTGCAGGACTGAATAACCCCAGCAGTTTGTAAGATCAAGTCTTTGTCTTCTTGTTCACAGTTATCAGATGTGAAATGTATTCTCTCTCTGTTTAAAAGGGCAAAGTCATTTGTCAGGTGTGTGGCACAGGAAATCCTCTTCACCATAAACACTGTGCGACTTGTGAGAGCAAACTGCCTGAAGTACAGATGGTAAGACTTCAATCACACTGGGCTAATCAAACCAAAGCAGAACATCCTTTACCTTTGGAAAACTGAAGTCATGTCCATGTGTCCCTGTGTTACCAAAGCAGAGATTCTCTCCCCCATGTCATATTTAAGCCCAGTCCTCCCTCAGAAGTTTCACCACAAATGTCCAGCTAAACATGTCTCTTATACCTTCAAGTTTCTGACATGGAAGTCAGTGTTGTGAATGCCATTGAGAAAGCTCAGAAGGCTCTTAGAAAATAAGTAGTCTTGACTCCAAGGGAGTCTTGTTTGCATCCAGATTACTTTCAACTGCAATAGAAAAGTTGAGTATATACATCAGGAACATCATTCACAGTGATTTCAGTTATTTTCTGAAAATAGAATATGCTTTTACATTATTTTTCATATCTCCACTTTTACATTATTTTTCTTATTTCCATTTGCTGCTTCTCCTACATGCATACAGCTAGCATGCTTGTATTTGGCTGTGACTCTGCACAGAGGTGAGAAAAGCACTGAAATATTACTTCTAAAATTGCTCTGTTTCAACTCCCTGTTTAGCTTGGTTCCTTAGAAGAATTTTACTTTCAGTTCTGAAAAGTCTTGTATTAAAAATGTCTGGCACATTCCACCTCTCCAGGTTCTGATAAATACAAAAATGATAGAATAATAATGGTTTGCAAATTAAAATCTTCTGATTAATGGTTATCTTCTGAGTTCTAAAACGGTCTGTAGCTAGAGGCAAAAGTCTCTTGTATAGGCACTGAAGTGTTATTTGAAAGTGAGTTTCAGTAGGATTCTGTACTTACCTAAGATAAATGTATGTTTAGCTGCTTCACTGAATGCAGATATATGTGTACATAATATGTAGCTGCATATGTAGTTAGGCATGTGACTTGAATGTGAGACCTGTATCAGCTGAGAAAGTTAAATACTTACTAAGGATTATTAATAGTAATCAGAAATTTTACTAATAATAGTGATTAATTAGTGATAACAATAGTATTTTGGAATAATTAATAGTAATAATGCTGATATTATTATTAATGGCTATTAAATAATTTAGATTTAGAATATATTTAGACTTGTGCTTTTGGAAGATTTATCTTCTAACTGAACTCCCAAATTACATTGTTTAAATTGCAATGCAGGCCACAGATGAAAACAGGGCTATTTTGTTGTGGTGTAATCAAAATAATTGTCCTTGGGTTCTGTCCCTTATCCATATTCCCAACTTGTAGAGAAAATAAACTACATAAGCCTTGAGGCAAAACATAACAAAACATTTTTAAGTCCTATTTGTCCTAACTGGGATCTGTACTGAAACTCCAAAAGTTTCAGATGAAAAACCTGTTTTCTTTTACTTACTCATATAAGTTAATTGGAGGAAAGTTGGGTAATACATAATTCGCACAAGGCAAAAGAGTGAAAAAAAGTATTTATGCAGCAAATTCCAAACTGTGAGGAAACTCCTTGCCTGAATGCATTCTCCCTGCCATACTACTAAAAAGAAAGGTACAAAGAAGATTGTGTGTTGGATTTGAAAATTCAAGTTTATCAGCAGAGACGCCTCCATCTTTATTTCGTCTGTACTTATACATAGGGCCCTATTAATAAATACTCAGTTTAAAAGCACACCATTGATAAGGTTCTTATTTTTTGGTGCTAGTTCTGCTAAAAATATTTTCAAATTAATTAATGCTACATTTTATCATGGTTTTGTAATGAAAAACAAAATTACAGGTTTGACCCGAGTCACTCTGTTGCTCATTCTAAGCTGCAATAATTCATTTAGGCTGAATATTACTTTATGTTGTCAGAGCAGCTTGCTCTCCTCTTTCTCCTTATTAGGCTTGTGGACTTCTCTTCATGAGAAGCATTTTCTCCCTAATGCTTGTTTTGTTTTATTAGCCCACATTTGGAGGAGACTCCTGCCCACCTCAGCAGGGCCAGCAAAGGAAGACGGCTCTGTGCTCAAAGTGCAACGGCGTGAACCAGAGCGACGCCCGCTTCTGTGCCTGGTGTGGGGCCAAGGCATGTGCTCCTGCTGTCTGTGGGACAAACCGGCTGCTGCTTCTCTGCAGCCATGTCAGACTTCTCTGTGCAAAACTCTTGTCAGTCAGTAAACAGTGTTATTATCAACATACCTGCTTGGAGCATCGAGGATTGCGTATGGAAAAATGAAAGGCTTACAAGACATCCTGACCCCACATCAGTCAGTGACCCAAGGGTTTAGAGTTGCGAACAAATGATCACGGGTCAACAAGCACCATCATTGCATCAGCTGAGATGCAACAGCCCTGTGCTCAGGAAAAGTAATTTACCCATCAAAGGTTAAAGTATAGGCTAACCTAATGCAAGTTTTCCCATAACAGCTCCGGCCTATAGCCACCAATACAGGCAATTACCAGATATGAGATGATGCATGCAATTGTTTTAACTGAAGGCCTCCTTAACTTCAATAAAAACAAGTACTTAGCTGCTGCCCAGTAGAGTTACAATCAATGTAAACAATTTCCCCTTGTACAGTGCTTCTACCTAAGTTCACACTTGAGGAGAATTTATTTTCTGTGAGCTGAATGCACATAAAATTTAAAACACTCCCTTATATGCATAAATAACCTTTAGTCCTGTACTGTACCAAGGGACTCAGGGTGGTATTTACTTCCTCTTAATTCATTCCTCTGCTCTTATCATTCTGGAGTCATTCATCCTATGCTTCTCTAGTGACAAATACTGCATTGAACTTTCCAGCCTGGACCTCCTCCATCCTACTTTTCCTGTTCCAAGTGTGGTACCAGCAACCAGCCCTATGCTCGCTTCTGCGTGTCCTGTGGTATCTTCATAGAGCCCCCATCCAGACAGAGCTCTCCTGCCAGTCCCATGGATCGTGGGGACTCAGTGGGATCTGCTCAGGTGGGACACAGTGTTACAAAGCCAGGTTTGAACACAGCTGAGAGGCTGCTCCATTGTGGGTGTGGATCAGCACAACTCCATTCATTTCCTTGGGCGATGCTGTGGACTAGGAGCACAAGGGCAAACCCCTTGGTTCTGCTTTCTGCTGAACAGCAGCCTCAGCTCAAGGCCTTGATCCAGCCTCTTTCTAAATGGCAAAGTGAGAAATGATCAGCCTTTCGAAAGTCTTAGCTCTTTAAGTACTTCTATGTTGTTAGTTGTGAATTATTTGTGGCCTGCTGATATTATTTCATGCAAATGTAGTAGTGTTTTTAAAACTCTGTTTTAAGGAAGAGCCCAATACTTAGCAAGGCCAGCTTTTGCCCTACAAAAGCATACATGTCTCCTGGCAATCATGAAGAATTTGGATTTTGCTTGAATATTTGTGGTAAGTTGCCTTGTTGTTGCAGACTGGTAATTAAAATAAAAAATTGTTAATGATTCTTCCTGCTAGCTTTTTCATTCCCTTACAATTTGGTGTAGTGTTTTGGTTAAGTTATGCTTGTAAGCTATTGAATTAACATCTGTATTACTTATATTTTCCCTTCTCCTCCGCCTCCCACAGGCAAAACAATTACAGGCTCAAGTTGCCTGGCAACCTTGTCCTGTTTTCTTGCCCAAATCAAGGACAGAACTAACAGAAAGAGAAGATAAAGGAACCCAAACCATTGGACTTTTTTACCCATCCAGCAAACTGCTGGAAAGGAAGGAGCTTGAGCTGATTTCACAAAAAGAAAAGGTGGAAAAGATGAGTGATCACAAGCCTCTCCTGACAGCCATTAGTCCTGGAAAAGGTTAGAAGTTCTGATTTTATGATTTCTAAACAATTTATGACCTTGCTTTTTCTTGAAAATATTATAGTCTATGGAATGTGGCATCAGTAGGACACTGATTTACATCTTTACAAGTCTATCTTCCCACCAGTCACTTGTAAATGCACTGCCTTAGAATTCAATCACTGATCTCCACCAATAGCTGAAAGAAAGCTAAAAAGGTTAGAAGTTCTGATTTTATGATTTCTAAACAATTTATGACCTTGCTTTTTCTTGAAAATATTATAGTCTATGGAATGTGGCATCAGTAGGACACTGATTTACATCTTTACAAGTCTATCTTCCCACCAGTCACTTGTAAATGCACTGCCTTAGAATTCAATCACTGATCTCCACCAATAGCTGAAAGAAAGCTATCAGAAATATCAAAATTGTGGCTGCAGAGCCCTGTGCAGCCATACTAATTTGGCAGTAGTTTGATTTCCTCAGATCCCACAAGACTGGAGGCAGGTGTCCTCTATTTGAATTGGAAACCATTGCACAGCTTCCCAGCAGCCCCCACAGCCCCTGCAATGTGAACTTCAGGTAAAGCTGTGATGGCACCTGCAGGGATACTGATAAACAAAACTCTGAGACACAGGGGATCAGAGCTCTTGAAAATATGATGAAGCTGGTCTACATGAGGAACTTGTTTGGGGTGCTGTTGTGGAATAAATTGTAGAAACTTCAGAAGCAAAGACTAGAGGAAGGGATTCTTAGTAGGATTATGAAAACATCACTCACTGAAGAGTCTTTTCTCTCCCAGACTACAGTAGGAGCAGTATCAATACTACAGACAACTATCTTTCCAAGTGAGTTTTGTGGTCACTTTGTTCTTTGTGGAACCACTTGACCGTTTGCTGTCATTAAATGCTTGACATTTTGAGGTTTTAGTTTTACTATCCTGAGAAATCTTCAGCTTTCTGGATCCCAAACCCTTGAAGACAGTCCATCTGTATTAATTAAGGATCTAATAAATGGCTTAGTGGGTAAAATTGTCTTTAATCTCACAGGGCAGTCCAGCTGGGCAATCCATAGAATGAGTTAATTTTAAATCATTACAGCACCAAACCCTGGTTTGGAGGAGCAGTTACTCTTTTAGATCCACTTTCCCATCTAGCTCTCTTCAGCAATCAGATGGTCAACCCCTCAGGCTGGTATCAGAATTCATTTTCTATTGGGTAGTAAAGGTTGCTAAAGAATGTTAGAAATTCCTCTTTTGATTCTGTGTATCTGTATTCAGATGGACTCTGATTTTTAAAATAATCAGTGGGGAAATCTGTTTTCCTCCTCCCTTCCTCTGAAATGTGGCATGTTCTTTTAGGCATCACTGTAGGAAATACAACACTTGACTCAACATGTCAGGGAGCTTAATTTAGTCAGAGATAAGAGAGGATTGGCCCCTAATAGTGCCAAGAAAAAAGCAAAGTAACACCGATTATTTGTATATCTCTGTCAGAAGTACAGCTCTTGCCTTGTGAGTGAGAACTGCTGTCACTGGGAAAGGGGGGGAAGAAATTCTGAACTCCATTTGAATTCTTTTCATTTTTATCCACTTAGCAGAGGTAACTTTGTTGAAGTTGCACTGTGTAATGTATTCTCCATTAGATCCTGCCCAGGACTGAGTAACCTATTTCATTCCATAAATCAAAAAATAAATGTCTCTTACAGTCAGTTCATGCTGAGTTGTATACATGGCTTGAAACTACCTGCATCAACATGACCATGCACTATCACCCAGGAAAATCTTGTTTATAGATGCCAAATATGACCATTATTTCTTCAATCAAAATAGTATCAGACATTTGATATTAAAGTTTTTAAATACAAGTGATTAAATAAGATGGTGGAGGTTATTATTTCTTGACCATATCAATTATTAACTAACCTTCTTTTCATGTGTGAAGATTATAAAAAAAAATACTAAACAGTTAAGAAAGGGGCAAACAACAGCAGTACCAAACCAGTAATCCTCTGGTGTGTACTGGGTTTCTTTTTTTGCTGTACTTTCAGTCTGTTTTCAACAGGAGCCAAGACATTCACCAGGTAAGCTTTACAAAGAAGGCTTCCCTTTTTTACTGTAACAAAGGTTAAATCAGTGTGATATAGATGTAATCTGCTATGGGCAGCATGGATTCAAGTATTCCATCAGTGCTGCCAAAAATCCTTTGAAATCTAATAAAACATCAACCATGCAAGAATATGTTTCTGACCCTCTGGATTTTTTGAAGTAAAATCTGGGGATCTGGGCTAGTTATGAACCACTTTATTGCAAATAATACTGACTTCTACAGAGAGGTCACTCACCAAGTAGTCTATTTTAGATGTTTTAAATACTACTTTCAACTTGTATTAGTTTTTGCATATGAGACCACAGCAGGGAACAATTTATGTTGTTCTGTGGGTTCTTCTTTTTCTATCCATTGAAAGCTGCTTAACAAGTAAGATTTGCTGGTTTAGTTTGTCATACCAGTTCAACCTTGAGTCTTCCAAGCACAAAACTCCTTGTGCCCTTGCTTTGTCTTGTAAAAGCCAGAGCTGCACTTTTCTTCTGGCTTGGTCTCTTTTCACTGTTTCAAGCTTCACTTAACATGAAGGAAAGGATAAGGTCAGAGCAGCTTCATTGTGTAAGCTAAATGAGGTTATCCAGCTTACACAATTTTATTTACAACAAAATGAATCATGCTCTGTACTTACCATAAGGATGCTATAAAGAAAATTAGATTGAAAACAGTCAGTTAAAAATGAGAACAAGTCCATTTGTTGCTTTCTCTGATGAAAACAGAATGGAGCTCCAGAAGTACCTGGACAGGAGGTGCAAAAGCTCTAAATAGCTTAAGATGAGTTTTTAATCCAGGCTCATTCAGCCCCTCACGTTTCATGCCCTCTATCAGTATAAAGG
>NW_008237239.1:18463008-18464108 GCF_000691975.1 Corvus brachyrhynchos | reverse complement strand
GGCTCTCGCATATATAATTGAAAGGAATTTATTTGGAGGATAATTTACACAGACCAAAATGCTGTGTATCTGAGTTTCTGTGTTTGCAGTTTTCGGATTTGGTTTATTGTTCCCTGTCAGTTATCCCAAATCAACTACGAATCAGTTCAATAACACACAATTACTTAAAATTTTTTTAATATTTTACTTTTTTCTTTTCTTATGATCTGGAATAGTGTGAGATTTTCCCTTCACATAGGACCAGTTTTGACTCCCAAGGATCATTCCAAGACATGGCTTTGCTGTGAATAGAGGGCCCTAAGGATGAATTATATATAACCTATGGATAATACAGTGTTTCACCTGGCTTTTTAGGGTATAACTTCCTTCTCATTTTCTTGATTAGATGAATTTTCTACAGATTTTTTTTTCATCTCAGTGCAGCTATGCTATTTTTAAATCTTCCATCACATGACTAGAAGGAATGTTAATCACATTTTAAGGATTTTTCTCCTGCTTAACTCTCTGTGAACAGGTTACTGGAGAAAACAGCTGGATCATGTTTGTGCTCATCTTAGAAGCTATGCCCAGAACAACCTTGAATTCAGAACACTGATTGGAGAACCTCAAATGGGAAAGGTAGGAAGGAGCTTGTGAGTGGTATCTTCCCATGGAGGGTCATGAGATTATTGTGGCTGCTACATAAACACTGGGAAAATAAATGTCTCCCTTTTCTTTAGACGTTGACCTGTTTTTGTATGTAATTTGTGTAAAATGTCTTTGTTCTGTTGTTCCATTTTTTGCTCAGTCTTTTTCTGAAGACTTTTTCTGCTTTCTTTCCAATGGGAATTCCTATTCTCTCACCTAAGAGCTGTAAGGGGAGTGAGAAAGCCTTTGCTCAGCTGCTTTTATATAGGAAGAAGGTGGAAACCTTCTAGGACTCCTTCCTAAGGAGTAGATACTCCAGTAAATACTTTGCACCTGATTTCCATATCCACTGAGACCTATTGTCCACCAGCATGTTCAGAAGCTGTAGTACAACTATAAATATAAGAGAATATCTGCTTAATAGAGTTGAGGTACAGTACATAGCAACATTTTCCTCTGCTAAAGGATTCAAA
>NW_008237239.1:18458030-18462964 GCF_000691975.1 Corvus brachyrhynchos | reverse complement strand
TGCTTCTTTGCCTTTTTTCTGTTTATTGTCTTAAAACCAGTGCCCTCAAAAGTAACAGAAATGGTTCAAAGCAGATGCCAGCTATCTGGGTTTAATGCTGCTTTTTCAGTTTTTCATGTGGATTGGAAATATAATCAACCTTACCTCAAAATTCTTAACCAGCTGCAATATAATCTTCATTCCATTCTTTATAATCCCCTGTGCACTCATTTTTGTATGACTCCCATAGACTTGTTGCCAGCAGTACTGTCTCAAGGAATTGATACACAAAGGTACCAAAGTTTTAATACTGACTGTGCTTCCCCAGGCTGGTGTGACTAAAGCAGCCACCAGTTCTCCTGGATCTGGAAGTCCCAAGAACAACACAGCCTTTTACACAGCTACAAAATCTCAGTGGAGAATGACTGTACTTCCATGAAATATAGCCTCATTTCAGTTTTGGATTCACTTGGTATTTCAGTTGTTGCAAAATTTCCAGTTACTCAAAAAACACCTGCCCCTTTCTCATTGACATGGGAAGTGTTGGTACAATATCACAAGTAGGTAAAGGCCACACGTGATTTTGTGTATTGGCTGCACCACAAACACCACCAGCAAGACTTATTCCTGAAAATACTTCTGTGGGGTTTTTTTTGGTAAGGCATACTAATGGCTGGTCTTTTCCTCTAGATTAATTATGCTACCATCTCTGAAGATGACTGTGACGTCACTATTACATTGAATTTTGCTGCTATTAACAAGGTCAGTTCAGGGGATGGGGCCTGTTGAGAGGCAGCTGGTCTAAAGCTGTCACTAGAGCAGTGTAATGATACATTTTAAATTCAGGTCTAAACAAGAAATGCTTTTGTTCAGAGGGTGTTAACTTATTGCTTCAGAGAAAAGAATCTTTTTCTTTCTCTGTTAGAGCTGGATGAACAGGTAGCTTTATCTGATGAAGCCTGACTTCACAGTTATGTTGTTATCATCTCACATTTTGTTAGTTTGCTATTAGTATTAACTTTCTTCTTTCAGCTGATGTTGTTTGATGATCCTAGCACCCCTTAGCTTTTGATCTCAGATCCTGCTTTTTTTCAGCCTGCAAACTGTGTTCTTAAGGAATAAGCTTAGTAATTTCCAATAGTTTGGAGATAACTTTTGTCAGAGCTCCTGTTAACTTTATTCAAAATCTGGAACTTCCATCTCAAGAATTACCATGTTCCAAAAACCATGACATACACATTTCTAGCTTTTCAAAGATTAAAATCTACCATCTCAAAAATCCAAAATTCAGACTGTGTCTCTTGTGAGGCATCTTGGAAAGCTTACCTTGCCATGTGGAGCCTGAAAAGCTGTATCACATCATTTCAGAAATGAAATTTCTCAAGTGGTAGAAATACTTTCATTTGGTGAGAATCTTCATTTCGTTAAGCGAGGTTGTGTCACTTTATTTTCTAAATCAAAAGAAACACCTAACACAAGGTTTAGAAAAAAATGCCACATAATTTTGCCTCAAAACAGAGTTCAATTACATATGATAATGTCTTGTGTTAATTTGACACTGATATTAACAGCCCATGTATTTTCTCATTTGCAACAGTTTTGTGCCACTAAGATTATAGCAGCATTACATGATAATAACTGCCTGCATTTGATGATTCTACAGGATATTCATCCTAAGAGAGCAGTGAAGTTCAGCAATGATTACCCGAGTGCTGTAACAGAAGTCACAGATGGACAGGATGGCAGTCAGACTAATTTTGGTGAGATTTTTTTCCCCCCTCTTTACAGTAGACCATAAATACAGCAGTCAGGAATACAGAAGTAGTGCTTGGAAGCTTACACAGGCAAACATTCTGTGTCTATTTAAGTTGATCTTTTAAGTCGCAAAATGTGTCCGAGCTGAGATTTAAGCAATGTACAGACTTTCTAACATTCCTGGAAATTCTTCATCCCTAGGGAGCAGCTGAGGAGACCAGTGAACTGCAGCCACAGCTCACAGCAGTGTTTTTATTATAGCAGTAAAACTTTAGATGTTTCACATATTCTTTTACAATAGGAACCACAAATATCAATATTATCTCTACTTCTGAGCTCTGCCATGGACTGCCAGCTCTGGCATATTTGGCAAAGATAAGAAATTATGAAATACGTTCATCCTAGACCTGGTTTGCAGAGATGTTGTTTAACTGCAATCTCCCACTGGTGTTAGTAACAGCTCAGCACTTTGGGCATCTCATATTGGACTTAGGTTTTCATTAAATCAACCAGTTGTAAAGTGAGCCTCAGAATTCAGAAATTCCTATACCATCATTTGATATACTTAATTCACATACAAGTCTCATCCACTTTGTGCTTCCAGTCTGAGACTTGACAAGAGGCAGCAACTGCACTGGGAGCTGTGTAAACCTTTTGTTAAAACCAGTATGATCTGCAACAAGTGTTTCATCACTCTCTCATGCAGAAAACTGATAAATACTGCTTTGATTGTGGATAAATTATTTCCAGATCTCTCCTCCTAGTTCAGATACTGACTTTGCTTTGAATTAACACTTGTTTTTCTTTCTGGTAGGCAGAGGTGATCATAATCTTTTCTATTCAAGAGGCAAAATAAAGAGAACCAAGTCAAGAACAGTAATGGGACAGGAATATAAGCTCTCCGTAAGTATCTTCTGCAAATACAGGAGAAAAGATTTCTAGAGCAGCACTAACATGAAGGAGGGCATCCAAGGATTAAAATAGAAAGGTTTTAACCCTGACTGAGGGCAGGGGATAAAAGTGCAACTTAATATAAAACCTGAACATTGGTAACTGACATTTAGTTCAAAACTGAAAATAACTCATTTGTTTTTCTACTAGGAGTTTAATTAGATTTTTTTCTCTCATTTTGAACCCATTCAATTTTGACACTGCATTAGGCCTAAGGACTGTTGCAGAGTGATTCTTTACAGATTTTTTTCAGAAGCAACATCAGGTGGAGGTATTGTCATCTTTCCTTGACTTTACAACATTCGACTCTGTAGAGGCCTAGTTTAATGCAAGCAGCCAGGATTTAACCTCCACTGGAGACCAAATTTTCTGAAAGAACTGTCTACTGAAGGGATTGTCAGTAATGACATGGAAAATTTCAAAAAGGAAATGTACATTAATCTAAGCTTGGATCAGTCAGCCAACTCAACGGGTGGGAGAAGATACAGAGCTCTGTGGTATGAGTCCAGAGATAAAAATGCTTGGTCAAGTGATAGAGCTTTCAAAATGAGAAAAGGAGGTTGAAAGCTGGGAAGAAATAAAAGGAAAAGGTTTTAGGTTTTGTTGTTTGTTTGTTGTTTTAAGATTTAGTAAACTAACTTATCTGAGGCAAAACATACACATTTTTAGAACAGAGTACTTCCACAAGTTCTGGAAGCTTCAAACTTTAATCCTAAACATGTACCCATGTTTAATTTTACTGTGCTGAGCAGATCTTTGTACAGCCCTGGAGAGCTGCATTGATGTAAAGCTAATCATTGCTGAATGAAGACCTCAGTAGTGAGATATTAACCCTGGTTACCCAACACTTGCTTAGATTCAGAAAGACATTCCCAAAGTCAGGGATTAGTAACAATGAGGCTCAGATACATTGAATTCATCCCACTGTGTGCATTTTTCACTTTCACTCCAAGGCGGAATCTGGCCCACCTACTTGTATTTTCACTGTGTGAAATGTTACTGGCTGTTGTGTGTCTCCACAGCCAGAGTCCAGACAGCTACTGGATGAACTGGGTCAAACTGGGAAAGGAAGAATCCCCTTCATAGAACAATTGCTCAGTGATGTAAGTTACGCTTGCTGAAGTTTTCCTTTTTCAACTCTTGGGCCATTTACTGCATGAATATTAGCCTGGAATGCAACTTTGGAGTGACGATTAGGAGGCAACAGCCTTGCAATACCAGTCTTCAGACTGGAAGAGCATTTTAGAGAAGATAGGGCCTGTTTTACATTTATAGATTCCTTCCCCAGTTTCTATTTGGTCAGTGCGTAAGGCAGTCTTCTCTGGGTTTGTCAAGGCCAAGCAGAAAGAACAATGTATCTGTTTTATAGTTTAGGATCCAGTCCTCTGTATAGCAAAAGCAAGCATAATCTCTATGTTTCTGCTGTGGGATCTCATTTGGCTACTGTTACACACATTTACTCTGGCTTTGGACAAACATTTTCAGAAGAAAGCAAAGCAACACACTTTGAACCTCTCTCTGCCTTGAGCATGAAGCCCATTTCCCAACTTGAATTGGCGTAATACAAAAGCAGGGTAGAAACTGAAGAATCTGTATGGTTTTACCAGCTCCATTTCCCTCTGCTCTGTTCCAGGGAGCTGACCCCAACTCCCTGAGCGAGGAGGAGCGCCCTGCCCTCACAGTTGCTGTCCTGAACAAGCACACAGGAGCCGTCTCCCCTCTGGTGCAGAAAGGGGCCGACATTGACCAGCAGTCAGGGCCGTAAGTGAGCTCTGATCCTCTGCCTTGGCTCTTTCCAAGTTTTACCCCAAAAAAATCACACGTGTTCCAGCTTTAGAGGGAACTAAACCCCCACCTCTCCTCCACAAATCTGTAGTGGAGGAGTTCCTTTCAATGACAGTATCCTTACTCCTTCTTCCAGCTACCAGCTTTGAAGATTTCTTGCAACTTGTTAAAGCTGTTCTATTCAGTTCCTTCTCCATCCACTTTGACTTAGAGATAAATCCCACCAAAGCCTATGTCTCGGTTTTGAAAGACAGGTGTCTGCTAAGGAAGGCAGAGGCCCCCCTTGAAGTGGCAGATATAACCCCTTTTCCCTCCAAGTTATTATATTTTGAAATCAAGAGCCTTTAGGCGAAGATGTGGGAAAATAGGAATAACAGTTCTTTACTATATATATATATATATGTATATAACCAGTCAAACAAAACAACAACAACTATGGCAGTAACAGCAAACACAAACCCAGT
>NW_008237239.1:18448907-18451272 GCF_000691975.1 Corvus brachyrhynchos | reverse complement strand
GAAGCAGCAGCTCCTTTCTCTGCAGCTTCTCTCTCTGGACGCTCAGAGCGAACTGCCCCCACACCCAGGTGTAGACAAAAGAGTAGCCAGGCCCGCCCCACTCCCCTTTTTGTCTTTCTTAAGTACAGCTATTCGTCCCTTAGCAACATGCATATGGGAGAAAATTCCTTTAACAGGAAAAAAACTAAGGCTAAACTAAAACCCCAACAGCCTACCACACTTCTAGTGTGTTCTGTATCCTCCTATTTATTTTCCTTAGTTCTACTTGCTGAGTTTCCTTAGGTAATAAGTACTTTGCTCATTCCTCCCATGCAGGCACAACAACACAGCTCTCCATGAGGCAGTTCTGCTGGGACTGGAGGGAGAGGAGTGCATCCGAGCCCTGTTATGGTAGGTACTGTGGCTGGGCCCCCAGCTCAGCTGCAGGCTCCCCCAGCCTGCCAGCACAGACCTGCCTGGCAGCACTGGAGGGCCAGAGCCTGCCCCGTGTCCCTGCAGGAAGGAGCATCCACAAATTGCAAAGTTATCCCACATCAACGTTCACCTACAAGCCACTTCACTAAGTGCAGTAACTTAAAATGAATTTAAGCAGTTTAAACCAATGTGTTCTGTATTTACAGCTGCAAGGCAAGCGTGCAGAAGAAGAATGCAGCAGGGCACTCAGCGTTGGATTTGGCTGCTGCAGCTGGAGATAATAAGGTTATGTCACTGTTCCAAGTAAGTCTGGATAGAGAACGTTGAACTTAAGAGACACAGGAATATTGTTCTTGTAAGTGTGTTACTACAACAAACTTTTTCCCCAAATAAAGCTGAAGGTTCTTTGACTTTGGGAGCACCTGCTCACGTGTGTCCAGTTGTGTCTGCAGAATCCACGATCCTGTGTGATCAGCTTGGGCCCTGTAACAGTGAAATATTTTCTCCAAGATTCCCCCATTCCTTTCCAGCAGTTCAGAGCACAATTCCTCTCTGACTGCACTCTGTTCTGCAAATCTTCCTTTCTAAACTTATGCACAGAAAGGGACAAACCAAACCTTCCCAGGCACAAATAAATTTAATTGTCTTTAATGCCTGATGAACACTGCTTAAGAGTTTGACACTTGAGCAACAGCACTGCAAGCTGTAATGATGAGCTTGTTTTCCTTTTTGATGTTAAAGCTGCATTCAGTGCAGCCCATTGCAGTAAAGGTCAGATTCTTGTCCTCCAGAAAATCGAGTAGAACTACTTTGTTGTTCTGCCTTCAACTTTTATTTATAAATGCATCAACACGAGGCAGCAGCCAACTACAAACAGAAGCTTACAAGAATACCAGGCACACTAAGGTGTGGTATAACTCAACGTTATTAGCCACAATCCTAAATCCCTGAAGTATTTTTAAAACTCCTTCTGCTTTCTATGTCCCAAAGTTATCTAAAAGATTGGTATATTCAGTACAAAAATGGAAATGCATGTCAACTCCTATCAGAAATACAAGTTTTAGCACCAAACAGTGCTTGTATCTCTACAAGACAGCAATATCTTTAAACAGCTGGATTTACAAAAAAAAAAAAAAAAAAGAAAGGAAAAAAAAGAAAACAAGTCAACCCGCAAGTAGTAATCCTTAATTAAACCAGCAGGAAGATTAGGAGAATCTCTGCAGGAAAAGATTATGCAATGCATCAAAGCCCAGGTACTTCCCAGACAGAATCGGAGGAGTGAAGCAGAATCCCGTCTGCTTCTCAGGAACAGCCAGTCTGGAGGCGGCCTGGGGAAACACGGCCATTCAGTCACGGGGGCAGTGCCACAGCACATGGACTGGACAGATGTCACTGGCAACAATGAAGCTGCAGCAGTCTAGGCCAGATTCTTTATACCACAACGCTGGGTCTTGGCTTTATCTTCAACTTTGGTCATCTTCTGAGAAACCTCTTTTTTCTGCAAAGAGTAAAAATAGTATGTTACTGTCTGCCACTAAATTGAGTATCGTTCAGCTTCGGGGGGAAAGCAGGATACATCCTGCATAAAGCATGGCTGAGAACCAGGAAAGGGCACACCAGCTGATCCAGCCCGAGCCTGGATGCAACAAAGCACTCTGCACAAAGCCTTGTGGTAAGGAACGAGGCCAGCTGAACAATCCGAACACTACAAGCCGAGGACGTACAAGTGCCTTTCTCATTCGCATTTTGTCCAGCTTCAGGAACTCCTGCACCGTCAGGTTAGCAGGTTCTTTCTGAAGAGAAAGAAAACCACAGTCCGCAGAGTGCTTTTTGTGTTCCTCCCTGAAAACAGGCGAAAAGAAAGAGAAAATAAGAAGACAACAGCTGACAGCGAGCCACACGCAGCCGCTCTCCCCTGCCGAGCTCCTCGGCTGCCGCCAGCGGGTCCGCC
>NW_008237239.1:18424595-18448038 GCF_000691975.1 Corvus brachyrhynchos | reverse complement strand
AAAGCGGGGCGGGGCGGGGGGGAGGGGGGGGGGGGGGCGGGCCCGCCGCCCTCACAGCGCCCGCGCAGTGCGCCTGAGCCGCCACCCAAAGGATGCTTTTTTATTTCTTAAAGCCTCCAGCACAAGTCCAAAGGGGAAGGAGGACAGGTTGGCCAGCTCGAGCCTTTCTTTTTTGGTTTGTTTTTTTTTAAGATGACTGTAGTAGAGTCCTTCCTGATCGCAACGAGTCAAAACTCAGGGAAACCCTGGGGCTTTGCTGCCCTGTTAGGAAAGGGCGAGGTTCCACCTTTACGCTCCAGGAAAGCTTAGCTTTGTTAAGCTGTGTTTGGCCCCTCCTCTCACTGCTGCAGTGGCTGCCCGGCTCCGGGAAGCGTGGAGGAAGCGTGCCGCGGAGCAGGGCGGTGTTGGCTCCTGAAGCACAGCTCGGGTACGCCAGCAGCCGGGGGCCCGAGGCACAAGAGGGAAGCAGAGGGCTGAGAGCTCAGTGTGTCTGCTTGCTTCGCCGTGGGCCTTGGAAGAGCCTCACTCCTCGCAAAGCCACGGCCATTCAAGCAGTGGCCCTAAGCTGCTAAGCTTAAGAGACATTTACACTTCAGCATTATGGGCTGGAAATGTTCTCTTGAGAGAAAGCTGGGATAGAAGAGGTAGAGCTGTTAACTGGCTGATTGTCCCGGAGCTACGGGCAAATTAGCAAGAAACAAGCAAAACAGGAATACTCATATCCACCCTCTATATGCTTTGCCGAGCTCATTTTTACCAGTCCTCCTGAAGAAGGAAAACAGCTGAGA
Source organism: Corvus brachyrhynchos (assembly GCF_000691975.1). Taxonomy (NCBI): domain Eukaryota; kingdom Metazoa; phylum Chordata; class Aves; order Passeriformes; family Corvidae; genus Corvus; species Corvus brachyrhynchos. Next base: position 18,447,250 of record NW_008237239.1, on the reverse strand, counting down.
TGCAAGGGCTCAAAGGCATTTAATCACTTCACTGCCTTTGAGGATCTGGGGTTAAATGAAGGACCTGGATAAAACAAGCTGTCTGCAACACAGCTGCTATAACACCATCTTCACTTGGCAGTCTCCGAGGAACAAAGGCACAGAGCAAGATGGTTCTCAAAATCTTCACGGTCACCTTTGAGAACACACTGCAGAACTGGTCATCTTCTTCGGACTATTTTGTATCTCCTAATTCTGTCCGGAAAGCAGGAGCCTGCTAAGGCCTGCATGTGTGTGGCTTCTGTGGGGATGGCCAGTAGGGAAATGAGGAACTTCTTGCCTTGGTCAGCTGCCCACACACATCCTCTAAAGGCCGTACTGGAGTTTGCTAGATTCCAATGAAATAAGATGATGGAGAGACACCTTAACAAACAGTGTGACTACAGGCAGGCTTTTCCAAGGGAAGGGCTTTAATTCCATTCATAAAGACATATATTTCTTTTCTTTCAAAGTCCAGCTAACTCATAACATTAAGAACACTGAAAATTTTCACGTAGTCATGAAACAGGCAGAAATGTGCATGGACGTTCAGGCACACAACCCTGGGCTGGGCTGGTTTCCCCTCCCACTACCACTGGTTTTGTGTTGGCGATGATGTACGTTCACTACACAAAAACGTATTTTGTGTCCCTTTCTCTTCTGTTACCAAAATGAAGACTCCACTAAGGCAACTACTGCTACAGTCAGGCAGCCAACAGGTACACACAGTAGATTAAGGACAAAGAAGTCACATTTGGTGTGTAGCTCTCTGTGGGCTTGATGTGAAAGGACCATCCAGTGGATGTGAGCCGTAGTTAAAATGCACAGACTGACCTTTGGTTAGTGCAGCTTTCTGTGCATCTGCACTGAAAGTCAGGGAGGGAGAGAAGATGCTACACTGTGAAAAAGGACAAGAGCCACTACCAGAGAAACCCTTTGGGGTTGTATTTTTTAATTCTTGGGTATTTCTATTTATTCTTTGCTCTCCTCTTTACTGATACTTAGAGCCTTCCAAGAACTGGATCTGGCCCACCTCTGCCCTTTCCTCCCTCCAGGCTGCAAGCAGATTGCTTCTACAAATCAGAGCCTGCATTTGAAACATCCCCACTGACTTTTGCTCTGGGTTTCTTCCAGCCAGAGCACCTGTAGCAGGAGGAGGTAGGTGCTGGAGCCTGTGAGGCTGCTCTGTGGTTAGAGGTGTGCCCAAAGGGCTGATGTGTAGACCAACAACTGGCAGTGAGGTGGAAAGATTCCAAAGAGCTGATTTGGCAGCTGTGGTGCCCTGCCTTGCCTAGACACAAACCCACCTGACACTGTTCCTGGACACAAAACACTGCGCGTTACGAGAACTCCACACTGAGCACAGGGCAAGGAGGGGAAGGGAAGGCAGCAGGGAAGGAGCAAAACAAAGGTGTCTCCTCTGAGCCTTGTACTTGGGATCACAGGAATCCACACGCTCTTCAGTACTGCTGAAACGTGGTTCCAGGACTACTGATACGGCATGTGTAGAACTTTCCTAAAGTCAACATCCAGCTACAGGCACCAATATCTTACTTCCCTTCAAAGACTCAACACACAGTTCCTAACAAAGCAATCAAACCACAGAAACACGGAACGGTTTAAGTTTAGGTGTTCATTTTTGCTCATAAACAGAGACAAAAATCCTGCAACATTTTTTGGACAGGTTTCAAAACTTGAAATCCATGGTGCCCCTCTGAAGTGAGAAACATTTTTTTGTATGGTATTTTTGTTTGCTTGCTAATGAGGCTCTCCAAACTAACAGTGGCAGGAAAATTCCCCATAAGCAATTTTCCAGTGGTTTCAGTGTATCCCAGTTGGCATTTCCAGGCCTCTCCCCTTGGAGCATAGGAATCAATCCTCTTGGATTGCATTTTGCACACACAACATCACACTGTTGACATCCAAAGTCCTAGGGATAAACACACCAGCATGTTCCAGCTCTCTTGTGGCAGCCAACATCCTCCACCGAAAGCTGGGCGAGTTTTTTCAATGGATTGGGCTTTTCCCAGCTCCCCAGACACCGCCGGCAGCTCAGCGCCGCAGCCTGAGGAAGAAGGCGTGCTTGCACTCCTTGCTGTCCAAGGGGTAATACTTGTCATAAAAATCCAAAATGTACTCCTCGGTCTTAAATCCAAACTTCTGGTAGAGCAGCATAGCAGGGTTGCTTGCAGAGACGTGAAGGGTGACGTCCTTGCCCATGCAGGTCTGCCAAGGGAGGGGGGGAGGAAAAAAGAGATATCACTGCAAGAGAACGAGACAGCCTCTGGGGGAATGCGGAGGTGAGGAGATTCATCAGCTCCGGGATCCAAGGTACTGAGGAAATGTGAGAAAAGTCACAGGCCCCAACACAGGAGTTACCACACATAGCAACAGCAAAGGGAACGCTGCTGCTGCTCCTCCAAGCCTTTGTTTCTGGGAAACGTGGATTCTCTGACAATGAAAGTAGGTTTGGGATTATAATTTGTCATCTTTCCATTGTCAATTACTAAAGTAATTGTTAATTAAAAATAATCTTGGTGTACAGCACTGATCTCAAATACAATGGCCTGAAGAAAAGACAAAACATGCCAGAGGATCAGGCTCTGCACTCCTCCCTGTCAGCAAACAGAGCTGAGCTCTCGGGGACCGCCCGAGCACCTCTGTGCTGTCATGCTGGAATTCCTGCCTATCCCACCCAGCTCCTCTCCCATCCTTCAGGGCACAGCACTCACCTCCGGAGAAGGCAGGAAATTCAGTTCAGACAGCAAATTAATAGCATGGTTGAAGTTACCTTGAAGATCCTAAATTATTCTAACCAGCAACACTCTGATAAAGATGCTGAAATAATTTATTTTCTGCTTTCATCAAGTGTTTTAATAGCATTCCATGTATATTGAGTATATCGTAACTCTAAGTGGGAACAGTAATACCCTCTAGGAACTCTCCAAGACAGAACATTCAAGAGGAAAATTCTCAGAGGGATTTAAGGAGGAAAAGAAAAAAAGACATAATTGGAAGCTGTTTTGGGGGAAAGAAAATTGGAAGGAGATCATTAAGAAAATGCAGTTTGGTCCTCTGGGCCAGATGCGTGAGAGGGTAAATTCTGACAGCAAACCAGCCACCACCATTTGCATCAAAACATTCTCCTGTTAAATTATGCTGTTCCCAAGAATTCAGCCCCAGACTCAGCACACTGATCCCAAAGTTAGCGACCTACCCTTAATCCAAACAGTGCATCAAAGTGTCTCAGGCTCCAGAGAGGAGACCCAAAGCCCAAGCAGGCTGCAAAGCAGCACCTACAGCCTGGAGACTGAGGAACAGAAGGTCACAACCACCGTTCACAGGACTAAACCCCTTCTACCACCGTCAGAGAGTCAGCAACAGCAAAATAAGTAAAATGTGAGCCAAAGCTACAGTGCTGATCTCTCATTGCTAGCACGTCTAATCAGCCTCAAATCTCTCAAATGCGCTTGGCTTTCCTCAGTGAAATTTCATGCTACTCTACCTGCAAGCAGGATTAGGTTAATTGATGGGATACATCCTACAAAAAGGTGTGAGGATTTTCCAGGTCTGACTTGCCAACTCCAGCATCCCCGTTCTGCTGGAGAGAGAAGTCTCTGGGAGTCCACCTGCTGGATCCCTGCAAACCTTGGCGCCTGTTCCCACTGGGTGTTGACATCTCACATCAACAGAATGAGCTGAGGGCAATTTCCTTCAACACTTCACACAGAGCTGCCTGGGAAATGCAAGGGGTGAGTTTAAAGAATATTGATTAGAGGCCTGTGTCAACACTGCACAGAGCTGTGCAGGTAGCAGTTACCCTCGGGCAGCCCAGGAACAGAAAGTGCTTTTCCGAAGCACGGATCACTTTCCCCAAGGTTCTGCCAGCACTCCCTACCTTGCTTCAGCCAAATAAGTAAGAGGAAAAAACAGTTTCAATGGTGAGTTTTTGTTAGTGCAGCCCATCTTGACTACAGCAAATTAAGCAATGTTTCCCATTGGCAGCTCTGCCAAGAGAGTTCAGGGAGTGGCAAAACTGTGGTCCTAAAGAGACAGAGTTGGGCTCTGTAAAGGACATATATCTCCATCCTTACTTAAGCTGCCTTTCCTGCAATTTAGTTCAAGAAAGTCAATGGAATGAAGGCCACTTTAATAACAGTATTCATTCAGAGATTTAATGAAGTTTAACTCCTTTAATACCACCTGTTTAGTGAGCTGAGATTGATTTTCCCAAGTGTTCCTGTGGAACAAGGCCCAGTACAAGCCAGTTTAAACAATGAGGTTGCAAACAGGTTCTCTTTATCATTAACTCAGCTGTATTTGAACCAGAGTATAAAAGTGAAAGTTTTGATTGAGATCAGTAAGTGATTTAATGCATGGAATAAACCTCCAGGAGTAGCCAAGAAAGCAGCAATAATTCTAACTGACCCTCCCCAGTCTTACCTCATTCTCTCCTTTAAACCCCCCATTTACAGTATTCCTTTTACACAACTATTGACCACTGAAGAACACAGAGTAAATCCCAAGACAGCTGAAGTGTGCAGCATCCCACTGATTCTGAGGACACAACCAGGATGGTTGTTTTCCTAAATACATTTTAACTTCCAAAGTAGAAGCTACTTCCTCCCATAAACATTCACACAAAGTGTTCCTGCTCTCTAGTATCTGCATGTGTGCACACAAGGAAGAAGGCAGAGCTGGTTCTTTGGCAAATTCACGGGATGATTTCATTACCTGGATAAGATGGTAAATCATGAAGGTTGCAATCCCAGCTCTTCTCCACTCAGGGTGCACCAACAGAAAAGATATGTAAGCTTCGTTGTACTTCACATCTGGCACCATAAAGCCAAAGGCAATGATAACTTTCTTGTAAAGGACGACAACGCTGAAGTCTGGATACTGCAGGCACTCTGACAAATCAATTCCTATGGAGAAAGAGAGAAACAGCAGTTGGAAGCATTGCAAACAAAACTGTCAGGGAAATCCTGGGGCTTAAGGCTTTTTAGAAATAATCCCTTCTTTTTACCTTTATTTCAAATCTCTGATAGCAAGAGATTACAGAATCATAGAATAGTCCAAGGCCCCTGCTAGAGCAGTCCTCTGTTACTACAAATTATGCAGTCAAATTTCCCACATTTTGGGAAATCCCAGGTATCAGGACACCCAGAGTGCAGGGGATGAACCCTGCCTTGGGAAAACCAGCTGCCTGATCCTGGTCTTTCCCCTGCCAGGTAAGTATGCAAGGGGAAAGGAGATGATACAACAAAACAGCCAAAACAAGATCTGCTTACTTAGCAGGGAAGCTTGCATGGAAAAACTGGCAAAGCTGATTTCCTTTCAAATGACTCAAGGAGGAAACTGAAACTCAACTCTCTTCAGAAGCAGCACACATGAAACTGGACTTTAGCTTTGGTAGCATTACCTGCCTATGGTTGCTATCTTTTTTTCTCCACCTTGCCTGGAGCTCTTACTGCTGTCTCTTGTGCACACTCAGCTGGTTGTGGAGCTGCACTGTGAACCTGACCACAGCTTCCAACGCTATCAAAACACTTGCTTTTAGCATGCAACTTCTCTAATCTGGGGCACGAAATAGCCTCTCAGGCAGTGGTGCTTCTGTGAGTCAGAGGCTGGACACAAAAAGAGGCTGGGAGTTTATTACTTTGCCTCATCACCCTGCTGCAGCAGTCCTAGAGCACCCCCACAGCATGTCAGCACCAAGCAGTGCAGTTCGAGGCACTGACTGCCCGGCAATTTGTGTGGACAGACCCCAATGAGATGCAAGACACGGAGGAGGTGTGCCAGAAACGCTTGCTTCAGCCTCAAGTTGGCAGCTGCAATGTATTTGGAACACGGGGTAATGAAATAGCAGAGTGTGTTTTCCAGTAATCACTCCTGATGAGATGCAAGACTTCACAAGGCACCAGGCAGGAAAGAAGTGGGTGAGTTATTTTCTTGCTGGAGAGTCGGTTGGGTGGAGCAAGGCGTGGGAGGAATCGATTGGCAATAGGGAGCAGTGTTAATTAAGCCAGGCTGCCGCTGCCTGCGGAGTGCCTTGCAGCGTGCCGGGACAGGAGCACTCATTGCCCCGGGCACTCTGCAGTGGCGCAGTTTTTCCTGTAGGAAGATGCTTAGCTCAGGATGGTTCACCCCCAGAGATGATTCCCGCTAGGAAGAGGTTTCCTGCTAGGGCACCAAGGCACAAGGCACTGTGAGGAACAACACCAGGGAATCTCTCTTCCATCAGTCGTTTGCAGTCACTACCTGCAAACGTGGTTCTGCCTTGGGAGAGGCAAGAACAGCTCTGAAAGGAAGGATTTGGAGGGACAGAAGAACTGAGTGCTGGTTTAATGATGCTCGCCCAGCTACATATCCCTGCCCACCACCCCCAAGCTGTACCAGCATCTTTGCATCCAGTCTTTACCTCCCAAAGCATCACCTCCTCACTTCCCTCTCCTAAAACCAAGGTGCAATAATCATATCCCAGCCTCGGAAATTTTTCACCATGAAAAAGATTTGGATTCCTGTTTAGAGACTGATGGGAGTGTCAGCTTTCTGACTTAATGATGAACAGTTCACAGTTGGGTGTAACACACCCATGGCTCCTTCTGTTAAATAAAACAGGGTGAGTCCTGAAGAACTTAATGAAGGTGCAACCCAACTTGGCCAGAACTTCAAATGCATTATCAGGAGAGGAGAGACTATGACAAAGTTTTTTTTTGTTCAGCCTCTGCGGGGATTGCAAGTGTCTCTCACGAGCTCTAAAACAGCTTGTGAAAGGAAAGGTGTGCCAGGTTATTTCCCCCCACACTGTACAATTTGCATAATGAGTAGCACAAAGAGCTCCCATCCTGACTGCAGCATATGGGCACTGCTGAACTACAACCCTGCTGAATCACTATCTGCAAATCCAAACACAAACAGTTACCCGGAGTAAAGGTGTGTACTGTTTGTACTGGGCTTTTCTAAATTAGTCTGCTGCATTGTTTGCTGATCAGAAGCTGATACATGAACCAGATGAACATCCCTATTATTATTTCAGAAGAACTACAGACTGCAGCCTCGTAACTGCCCCCAGAAAGGGCAGCCACTGTCCCCAAAGAGCCTGCAGTTCCAGAAATGACACAGAAAAATTCAAACCTAATCTTTTCCATACCTTGTAAATACTGAGGCCAGGATTGAGGAGACAAAAGGACATCGCAGCAGAGCCTGCAGCTGTAAGAGCAATTCATAGAATGACAGAATGGGCTGAGTTGGAAGGGACCCTCAAGGATTATTGAGTCCAGCTCCTGGCCCTCACAGGACAGCCCCAAGAGTCACACCATGTGCCTGAGAGCGTTGTCCAAACTCATGTTGGGCTGGCTTGGTGCTGTGACCACTTCCCTGGGGAACCTGTTCCAGTGCCCAGCCACCCTCTGGGTGAAAAACCTCTTCCTGATATCCAACCTAAACCTTCCCTGACGCAGCTTCAGAGCTGTTCTCTTGGGTCTGTGGAGTACTGTCACCACAGAGAAGAGACCAGTGCCTGCCTCTCTGGCTTCCCCTCCTGAGGGAGCTGTAGGACATGATGAGGTCTCCCCTCAGTCTCCTCTCCTCCAGGCTGAACAGACCAAGTGACCTCAGCCACTCCTCATACGAGTTCCCAACTTTGACTCCAAGATATCCAGCTTATGGCTGCTAGGAAGAAACCCTCTCACAAAGGTATTGAGCAGTAATCTCTGGTATAAAACTGTTTCTTTCAACCCCTGATTCTGCGAAACATTTCACTGGATGCTTAAGTTTAGTTAACTACTAAACTACCAGGCTACTCCTATTGGCACCTATTTTTGTAAGTACTGTGCTAATTAGGGCCTAATTGCCCAGTTCCACATGATCTCAAGAGACAAGGGCACCAAACCCACATCTCCACCTCAAATGCATTCCTGTGACATCAGATAATGGGTTTCTAAGAATCAGCCAGACACCAACTGAAGAAAAATTTGGCCCAAGAACATTTTTGTTCTGAATAAAACCACTTCCTTCTTAGGAACCCAAGCACTGGAGGAATCTTACCAGGCCAGAAGAATTCGTGGCACATGGAGTTTATAGTGGGGATGTGATTAGGGCGAACATAGCAGTAATCAATGGGTGCTTCTGGCTCAGCCTTCCAGTTGAGATCATTCCTGTGTGGATTTGCCCGGATTTCTGCCAGCAGCCTGAGTTTTGGGGGCTTTGTCTCATAGTCACGTCTGCCAGGAACGTGAAAAGGAAACACAAAAAGCAAGAGAACAACAAGAACTGCCACTGCAGCTAAATAGGTACTGCCCATGAAATATTTTCTGACATGCTCAACTTAAGAAAAAAAAAAAAAAGAACAGTCTTCCATTCATGTGGGAAAACAGCCCCCAGCTCAGCAAAAACACCCTTGTGCCAGAGGCCAGGACACTTTCCGGACCCACATGTCCAGCCAGTCTCTCCTTACAGCATGAGCAAGGAAATCACAGTTCTGACCCAAAAGAGGTGCAACTTGCATTGAATGGCTACAGCAACGCCCTCTCTGCCCTTGCCCCCTCTTGGAGATTCCCCTTCCCAATGCAATCCGTTTCACTACTCAGCTAAGCCAAACACTATCCCTTCAGGGTTACCATGGTGCACTGGGTTGTACTTTGAGGAGGAGTGAGGAGCACTGCCCAAGAAAGGTGTCCTCTCCGTGGGCTGGCGGTGCACAAGCCAAGAGCAAGCTCAGACCCTCTGTACCTGATGTAGGGTTTAAGGACACGGGAGGTGTAAGGGCTGACAATACTGTGGTCTGTCAGCAGGTCTTCTGAGCCTACCAGGCGATACAGAAACTTGGTTGTCTGCTGGCGATATCCTTTCGTGGCCGGCAGCATTGTCTGGATGCACAGAAAAATGCAGAACAATTGCAGGAAGATCAGTCAGTGATGTAACAAGGGAATCGTATGGAGGGAGAGTAAGGGCCTTTCAATATGACAGGATGGACTGGACCATGATGGTCCCACTTCTGTACCCTGCTGTGCACTCCCAAATTTGGTGCCCAAACCTAAAAGTGCTGCAAGTCATCTCCCTCCTACACACACGAAAGAGCACCTGCCTGTTTGGGTACGTCCAGGCCTCCACCATCAGCATTTGGGCAGGGCTGGAGTACAAACACATCGACATTTGTGGTGCTGACATTGACAGACAGCAGTGCTGCACCAGCATGTCCCAGGAACAAAGAGACTCAGGAGAGCATTGGTGGGGACACAGCCCCAAGCCAAAATGAGTCTTGTTCACATAATCCTTTTCACTTTAGGAGTCAGATACCCTCAATGTGACACTGCTGTATACAGCAAAAGCTTTAAAATAACCTGTGCCAAATGCTAACTTAGATTTGGGAACACCCACCTGGTATCTGTCCAAGATCCTGAAGTCCTGGCTAGTAGTTCTGTATGTTGCTTGCCCTACTGGGGACCTGGAGACACCGCCTTCTTTCGCTCCATAAATCCCATCAACCAGGAGCAGTGCAGCATTCACAACCTGGTCCAAGTCAAAGAGTGGGAGTCCTCTTCCCCTCTCAGCCTGCCTGACCAGCAGCTTGCGCCTCAGCCTCCGGGCCTCTGGGGTCATGCTCAGAGCATTGGGACAGGCTTCCAGTCTCTTCAGCAGCAGCTTTTCCTCATAGATGCTAACTGAGGTGTGCTTGGGAACTCTGGGTTTAGCATCCTTCTCCAGCTGTGGCTTCCCCTTGTCTCGTCCTCTCACCTGCAAGGGTGTGTTTGACTCCTCAGGATCTTCACTGTCGCCTTCCATCCGTTCTGTTTTTTCTTCCTCACTCTCCACCTCTTGCTTGATCTGCTCAGCTGTCTTCACTTTTTTTCTGCTTGCTATCATGGTGCTAGCACCAGCTGTCCCACTGGGAGGGGGCACATACTCTATTCCTGGGTCTATGACTCCATCTCCTTCCATCTCCTCATCATCTGTAGAACAGATCAAAATAATACAGGGGAAAAAAATAATTTAAACATCAAAGCCCCATTTCAAAAATGGTTGTCACAGCATTTTTCTGCTACAGAAAAATAATGTGGGTTTACCCAACACACCTCATTTTCTGTGTACTCCTGGATCTCCTGATTTTGGACAGGAGATGCTGTAAAGAGTCCCATTTCAAGACAGAGAATCAATCCTGCTCCTAAAGTGTCTTGTAGTTAAGTGTCTGGAAACAGAGCCCCTCCTGAGCTGCAAGCTCATGTTCTTTGAGGAGCGTTAAGCTACTGAAAATTCCCAAAGACTGGGGATCAAAAGCTCAAGCTGGTGAGCTGTATCTTCAGCTAGCATACCCAGGAGAGGTTCTGTCCTCTACAGAACCTCACTATTCTTCCTGTCACCCAGAAGTCTGGCTTCTTAAGGAACTAACAGCATTCAGCCTGCATCACTGCTTTGCAATCTTGCTGAAATTTAGCATCCATTAATCAGCACGTTCAAACTTATAAAATACTGGGACATTACCATAGGAATAAAATTTCTCCCATGAAAAACATTTGAGACAAAACTAGAGTTCCTATCTAACAGGGTAATCTGTGTTGCAGTGAAATGCTTATGCTGAGTTGTCCAGCAGTTGCTGTGTGAAATCTACCCACTGTTTATTCAGGATCCCTCAAAAAAGGGTAATGGGGGTTTCTTCTGGCCTTAGAAGCTGGTGATACAACTGTGGAAAACCAGTCACACTCAATTAAGACAACAGAATACTGCCAGCTACTTTCCATCTCATTTTGAAAGGATCCTGCAGCTCGCTGGGAGCTTCTTTCTGTAACATCTTCCTAGAAAACTACACCACTAAACGAAACCCATGGTGGCTCTTACCATGGAACAGTGCCTGTGGTGGCATGACATCCGGGATGAGATCAGCTTCCGAGAGCAGGCTGGGAGTGGCTGAGTGTGAGGCGGGAGTGCCGGGAGCAGAGAAGTCCAGGGATGGGGATGGAGAGGGGCTGGTCAGAGGCGTGCGGTCGGATGAGCTCAGGGAGGAGAAGTCGATGACCTCTCCTTTCTCCAGGACGATATCGGGCCGGCGGCAGCGGCTGCTGAACTTCACGGGAGTGGAGGAAGTGCTCCGGTCCAGGAACCCGGCCGCCTCCTTCTGGGCTCTCCGAATGTCCTTGGCTTCCTGAGTGCGAGACCTCTTCTCCTTCAGCTCCATGGCTGACTCCACTGGATTGCGGCTCACCCGCTTCCGAAGGCCTTCCACGGTAATGATGGGATCCAGGGGCGGCTTGGAAGCTGCTAAAGAAGGAGTTTGCTTATTCTGACAGATGCTGAGCTCCTGCAGTCACTGGATAAACACTACACAGTCAAAAACACGCTGCCTACAAAGATGGGTTTCCACAAGAAATTCACTCTGAGACATGTAGCATTAAGCCAATGTATGACTAAAGCCTCATTAAAGCCCACATTTTATTCCTCTACAAAGAGGAGAATTTGCATCTAGTGACAAAAGATAAAAGACAATCCCCAGGGTAAAGAAAAGTGGAGAAATTGTGGATTTCAGCTAAAAAACCCCAACCCAAACCACTCTGCACAAGCCTCAAAACCCTTTAAATCAGCACAATGCAAAAAGGTAATAAAATAGAACAGGCTTCTTACACTACAGTACATGCATCAGAGTTCTCTTCAGTCAACCATTACAGCAGAACAAACCAAGGAACTGTCCATGCACACAACACATGGTTTTAACTGAACTTTCCTCACATCTCCCAGCTCTGGCCCAGCAAGGAATCTACACATTACTGGGGAAAGAGGAACCTTTTGCCTTCAGTGCAGATGCTGACAGCTTCTCTCCTTCAGGTTTCAGCGTTGGGGGCTTGTTATGAACCAGTTTCCACCATCCCGGTTCTCCAAATTCCTGTGCCCCTGAGCGAAAAAACAAGGGGCTCCCCACAGAGAGACAGCCAGCAACTGTGCTCCACCATGTTGAGGTCTTTTTCCTGTGGTGGAAAGAGGAAAACAAGGGTTGGGTCCCCACTCACCAGCTGTGCTTCCATCCCGGACAGAGTGTTTCTGCCACTGGCACTGACACACACACACTGAACTACTCCTGAAGCACTTTTTTGGCCCTTTGGAGACAGGGAGCTGCATTCAAGCCCTTCCTTCTGCTGGGCAGTGCACTCTTACTGGGCATCTGAGCACTTTTTGTTCCTTTAGGAACTGGTCACAGGGCCAACTAAGATGTCACTTAGGGAAGAGGTGAGAAGAAATACTGAAGAATTGCCCTTGTAGCATATAACTGAGGTACTCCCTCAGACTCTGGAGAATCAGGTTCATGGTGCACAGCATCTCAGGATTTCTTCTTGCCCTTGCACCCCCTCACCAGCAGAAACTTCTGTACTTGCCAAGGCTTGGCTGAGTTGGTGTTCACTGCTGCCCAAGTGCTGCACTTACACACCTTGGGGTACTGAACCTCAAAGGTGGGGGATCACACCCAGGTGCCTCAGCTCAAAGTCTGGAGTGCTACAGTAAATCTGGGTTAGCTGCACTTCAGTATGCCAAGGAAGAGCATTGCATGGCTTGTACCACTACACACATGGTTCAGCTGTCTCTGTTCCATCAGTGGCTTGTCCAGGCAAGTGGGAAGGCTGTGTCTGAGGCCAGGAATCACTCTGAATTTTAATCAGAGCAAGGGGTGCCCAGTTCCCAAGGCAAGTCTCAAAAGGCAGCAGCAAACCCTGGGAGGTGTTGGCTCCCTGAATGAGGGACAATGGGCCATCAGCTGCCCTCCTGTCAGGGTCCCTGTGGCTTCCAGAGAGGACAAATGCCAGCATTTCTGAGAACAGAGCAAGGAGGCTCAGACAAGCACTGAAAGCAAAGCCAAAGACCAAATGTGGTTAGGAAGAAAGGCCAGATCTTACAACAGAGAAATCTGTGGGGAAGAAAAGAAGCTGTGAAGTCAATCAAATCTACAACTTCCAAGGACTGCCCAGCTCCTTCCCTGCCTCCACAGCACATGCATTAACAGGGAGGCTTGGGTTTGACAGCTTCATCATGCTCAGAAAAAATGAGCTGTTCATCTGGAAAATGAAGGCTGCCCTTTATGAGAGGGGTTCCTACTCTGACAGTGTCTTTACACACACTGAAAAACATTTCAATTGTTTAACACCTACTATGTAAAAGCCATTTCATTAAGATCCAAAACAATCTAAAAGGTGAGGCTCAGTTCTTCTTGAAGAACTTGGTCCTTGAAAGCTTTGTAGCCAAGGAACGTAGCGCTTTGCTGGACCATATTTTTGTCCCTAAAGTTTGGAAATACCAGGATTAGCTCACCCATTGTGACTGTTTAGAAAAACACAGTCTTTGCAGGTTCAGATGCTGCCTAAAGGAAGATAAGAAATAATCCAAAATACATGCATTTGTATTGCTTTTGTGTGACATTCCTGGGGTTGTTTTTCCCCAGTAAGAAATGCTGATTCTTTCTCAAGTGTGACCCTCACACCTGCATTCAGATTCTCAATATTAAATCCTCCCTTTTTATCACTTGTAAGGCTCAACAGAGATGTCACCAAATTAGCCAGGATTCTTGTCCATCTGTATAACAGGTTTTGATTCCTTTGGCTCACCAACCAGATCCTCAGGGAAATATCATGTCTTTACCTGTTTCCTAGTAAGAAAGTCCAGTGTTTCTCAATAAAAGCACAAATGTCTTCTTTCCATCTGAAGTACCCCTGACGGCCCGTTCCTTCCAGAGACAAGTTGTACATTGCCAACATCACAACCTGCAACAGAAAGTGTTGGACACAAGTGAATCCTTTCTGCTTTTTCTGCTCAACAGACCCCCCACAGCTGCCACACACACAAATCTTTGCTCCTTCATAAATATCTTGTTTTTACAACATCTCATACGCAACTTCTGCAATCCATCTTCTTCCTGGTTTCACGCTGCCTGTTCTTGTCTTTCTATTGTTAGATGCACATTCTTCCAGAGATTTCTCCATCCCAGGGGAATAGCAAGCTGCCTAGTTATGCAGGTTTGTGCTGAGACACAAGAATTGTGCAGCTGTTGTGTAAATGAATTACAGTACAGCTGGGGTCTGAATGTAATGTGGAGGTAGGGAAACAGTGTTTCAAATTAAAAAAATAAGGTCAGAAGTAATCCCGCTATCCAATACATCAGAAACATTGTGACAATGGTCTTGCACACACTTCACAACTGAATTCACTCTGACCTCTTACATACCCAAACTATAGAGCAGGTTTGAAAAATATCTCACCTCTTTCAAGTAAATCCTAGGTGACCAATTGTTAATTACATTTACTTAATTAATTTTAATTAATTTATTAGAACTAAACTAAAATCAGCTAGGCTGGGATCACCTTTCAACAATCACACAGCCTCAGTTTGGCACTACTTCCAACAGGGAATTCACCCTCAGAGAAATCTGAAATGTGTTTTTCTTAGAGAGATGGGTCTCCTCACAGTGGACCTTGGCTTTCTGGGATACATTGTCAAAGATGTCAAAATGAGGAAGTACAGACAGCTTTAATGTCCCCTTCACTCTATTTCTACCTCACAACCCCTCTTAGTTTGACAACTAGGATTTTGTGGGTTTTAAAGTCATGTGGACAGTGTCTCAGGACGTCAAAAATAATTCTCTTTTCAACTGGATAAAGATACAGATCTGTTGAAGCCACATACTGTGAAAAAAATCCAGAAATCACTATCCCACTATTTCCTGCTTCCAGTAAGTTAATTTGACCAGTTCCCTCAATTCCGCTTACCCAGAAGCAGCAGCAGCAGCTTTGGCTGCTGGAAGCCCAGGGAGGTGGTCACAGATTTCTTCCTCACCCATTTTCATTTTGTCTGCCCCTTCCCCATGGCACTCTGAAGAGACTTGAGCATAGTGCCAGCAGCCTCTGCTTTCCCAGTCTGGAACTTGGTGAAACTCTGCCAGTCTGCCAGCACAGACCCCTACACCAACCTTTTCCCCTGCACTGGCCACCATGAGAAAGCAGTGCAGGAGTTACAATCCGTGTTCCAAATTACCTTATATGATGAAAAGGCTGAGTGCCTTTTGAAAGGCCAACAAGGCTGATATTTTCAACAATCAGACAGCTTGTCCTCAGGACAAGTGGCCTCCTGAGCTAGTGGATGGGGACAGGGAACAGAATACCCCCCAGTAATCCAGGAGGAAGCAGCTGGTGACCTGCTGAGCCACTTGGATGCTCACAAGTCTAAGGGACCAGATAGGATCTATCCTAGGGTGCTGAGGGAGCTGGCAGAAGAGCTCACCAAGCTGCTCTCCATCATTTACCATCAGTCCTGGCTCAGCAGGGAGGCACCAGATGGCTGAAGGTTGGCCAGTGTGACACCCATCCAAAAGGGCTGGAAGGAGGATCAAGACAACTCCAGGCCTGTGAGCCTGACCTCGGTGCCTGGCAAGGTTATGGAACAGATCATCTTAAATGCCATCACTTGGCACCTACGGCATGGATTTAGAAGGGACAGCTCCTGCTTGACCAGCCTGATCTCCTTTTAAGACCAGGTGACCTGCCTGATGGATCCAGGGAAGGCTGTGGATTTTGTCTACCTGGCCTTCAGCAAAGCCTTTGACACCATCTAGAGGGGCCCGGACAGGCTGGATCCATGGGCCAAATCCAACAATAGGAGCTTTAACAAGACCAGGTGCTGGGTCCTGCACTTTGGCCACAACAACCCCCTGCAGCACTGCAGGCTGGGGACAGAGTGGCTAGATAGCAGCCAGGCAGAGAGGGACCTGGGGGTACTGACTGACGGCAGGCTGAACAGGAGGCAGTGCATGCCCAGGTGGCCAAGAAGGCCAATGGATCAGGAATAGTGGCCAGCAGGACCAGGGCAGTGATTATCCCCCTGTACTCAGCACTGGTGAGGCTGCACCTTGAGTGCTGTGTCCAGTTCTGGGCCCTTCAATTTAGGAAGGATGTTGAGGTGCTGCAGCACATCCAGAGAAGGGCAGCAAGGCTGGTGAAGGGTCTGGAGCACAGATCCTACAAGGAGCAGCTGAGGGAGCTGGGAGTGTTTAGCCTGAGAAGAGGAGACTCAGGGGAGACCTTATCACTCTCTACAACTGCCTGACAGGAGAGTGCAGCCAGGTGGGGGGGTTCAGCCTCTTCTCCCAGGCAACCAGCAACAGGACAAGAGGACACATCTTAAGATGCATCAGGGGAGGTTTAGGCTGGACATTAGGAAGAAACTGTTCACAGAAAGAGTGATGGGCATTGGAGTGGGCTGCCCAGGGAGCTGGTGGAGTCACCGTCCCTGGAGGTGTTTAAGGAAAGCCTGGATGTGGCACTCAGTGCCATGGGCTGGTTAACATGGTGGTGTTGGGTCATAGGTTGGACTTGACAATCTCAAAGGTCTTTTCTGTCCTAGCTAATCCTGTGATTCTGTAACATTCCGTGAGACAGCACACCATTACTGTCCCAAAGGATGCAAACAGATGTTATTTTGATTACTCAGGTGTGCAAATGATTGAAACAGTGAATTCCAGCAAGGACTGATGCTAGTGCATAAGCAGCCAGGTTGGAGCTTTGCATTCAGGGAGCTGGCAAGCTTTCTATGTTGCCACCTCACTAATTTTACATTTTCTTATATACAAAAAACTGTTCATGCCTAGCAGCCAAATTGCATTTATTTTGCTTTTGCAAACCTGCTTGAAGACATGAACTCATGAGCAATACACAGAGAAGGAAAAAAAAAAAAAAAAAGAAAAGGAATGTGGTTTGTATGATTATCTTCCAATATCCCTGCCAAATGTTCAAGTTCTCATGTGCAGGCAATCCTCAGCTAACTAATTTCTGAAGTTCATGCAAATTTATTACCAATACCTGATCCTCCTTTTCCAGGTAGCATACACACAACAAACAACAATTTCAGAAAGTCCCACGGTTGTTCTGCTGGCACAGATATTTCACTTACTTGTTGCCATGTTAATCTCAGACGTTCAAATTGCTCCTTCCCATCTTCTGAGCAATCAGAGCAAGTAAATCTGAAAAAGTTATCTCCTTTGAGGTAGCTGAGCTGTTCTCTCAGTTGACCTAAAATGAAAAGGCAAAAAATCAATTTTTTTTTTCCTTTTATAGGAAAAGTGCTGCAAAGGCAATTTGGATTTCCTCCAAGATCACATTTGTCTGAAAAAAAGCGAGAGAGCCACCTGTAACCCCCATGCACCCAAAGTTACAGGCTCTAATTCTGTGTTTCTGCAGCAGAGGAAAAAAAAAAAAAAATCACATTAATCAGGGCTTCTAAACTCACCAGGAGTTAATTTACACAATATGATAAATTGAAAAATGACATCAGGGGACAGGGAAACTGTTATGACTTAGAGTGCTTTTGGAAAGTCACACTCAAAAGCTGTTTCTCTACAAGGATGACATCTCTTTTACTGTGTAACAACACCAGATCAAGCATTTTTAACTTATGGATGCCTTGCTTCTACAGTGAATTGCAGAATTAAAGTTGCAACTGTGTCTGATGGGGGGAAAACCCCCCACACTTGGTAGGTTAGGAGAATATCGAAATGGCAATTCAATGTAAAAAAGTGATTATTTGCCTGATCACGTTGGCAATTTTCAGGAGTGACAACTGAACTCCCCAGAACTGAATGATTAGGAAAGAGCACAGTATCTCCCTTTTGCAGCTGTTTACTCTCCACATTTGTACATGGCTACTGTTGCTTTGCAACTGGCCTTTTCTGCTCCTTGCATTTGTTCCACAGCAACTGTGAGAGGAACATATTTGTAAAATAAAACAAATTTAGTGTTACATCAAGTGCTCCTGCATGAGATAGCTCATGCCACCTTTAACTCTGCTTCATTTTTTAGTTAATACTTTTCAAGTTAGTATTTCCCTTTACTGTGTAGCAATCTAATAGTCTGATGCTGGTTTCATTAAAACTAACACGCCTTGAGAACAGAGTTTTACACTATAAATTTTGGCAAATTCTAAGAAGGCAAAAAGGGCAGCTCTGGCATATCTGCAAGGCAGGTGCCACCTAAACAGTTCCTTATTTCTAACCACAAGCAAACAAACCAACAAACCCCCCAAATCAAACCAAACAAAAAACCCCCCACAAAAACCAAAGCCAACCAGTGCAATATCTGGCTTTTGGATTTAACAGATCAGATAATCCAGGATTTAGAAAGTAAAGTTGTCTATTAAATTTCCAGCAGCATTTATCTTATGTCAGGTGTCACAGCAGAGGCATCTAGTTCTGCAGCTTGCTCCAAACACCCCCCAGAGCTGGCTGCTGCAGGCTGGACATGTTTCCATGAAAGCCAGCTTAAAGTCACATTATTGGGAAAACATTAAGGTTGAGATTTAGCCATATGTTCCACAGATGTGACAAATCAACAGGAAGGAAAAAAAAAAAAGTAGTAACACCATCACAAAGTCCTTTTCCTTCCCAGAGCTTTACAGCAAGGGTCATTATCTTTATCTGAGTGAGCAGAGAGGTCAGGTCGCTTGGCCCAAGCCCCTAAACAGCTGCAAGAGTTGTGAGGGTGGGCACATTTCTGAATTTTAATGTTCTCTACTAATGAAAGAAGATAGTTTAATTTCCTTACGGAGAGCACGAGCCCTGGACACACACAGAGCTCAGGGAGTGAAGTGTCTAACACATACCCTGCCAAGGCAGGATGGGGTACAGCCAAAGCAGCTGTAAAACAGGAATGCAGGACAGCACAAACACCTTGCAAACACCCACCACAGCCAGGCACGACACAACTGGCAGCCTTACTTGCTGGGATCCACTTCTGGCACTTCTCACAGTAATAGGACATCTCCTCCATCCAGGATGCTTCACCCTCATCGCTGTTCAGGGAGTCCCCGCTCTGGTCATGTGATAAATCCACAGAAGCCTGGTCCTCGGACTCCACGATCAGGAGAGTCTCCCCTTCCACCTCGCCCTCCTCCAGGCCCTCGGAGGTGGAGGTCCTGGTGGCTTCATCGTCGTGCCGGCTGAGCAGCCCGCTCATGTGAACGTTGTTGGCCATCCTAGAGGGAGCCTGCAGAACAACGAGCTGTTCCTCCCCGCCTCCAGTGCATCCACAGGGGGATGTGCCACCGCCAAATCTGCACAGTCCAAGTACCAATCACAGAGGAAAGGGGCTTTCGTCTGCCCTAAAGCTTTAGAGACTGGATTATAACTTACACAAAAGTCTTTCACAGATTACCTCTGTTTGTTAAAACACCTGCAAGAAGTGAGATGCAAATGACCTCCAAACGTCTTTAATCAAACCTCTAAGGAGCCAGGCCTGTGCCTAGGACTACTGGGAACGTTTTTCCATTAGCGCCTTGTCTCTTTCTTCTACGAGCTGCTTTGTCAGAGCAATCTGCTCTTCTAACAGGCGAATGTTCTCCTTTTTCTGGTTCTGACGCTCAAGATCTCTGATAACGCCACTTCGCAGCCTCTGAAAACACAAACGACAGCGTTTATCACAGCCCGGGTGATGCTGAACGGCATCAACCCCACCCAGGCTTCACCCCTGCTGCAAGGCTGTTCCCTCTGCTGCCTTTGTCGGGTCTTTGCCACAGCAACTTCAAGTGGTTGGAATCTTCCAACATCCAATACCAGGCACAAAACTACAGCAAAAAGTGCTTAATTTGCACTCACTTCAGATGGGTGGGTTTACTACTTGACAAAGCTATTGAGCGAATAAATGCTAGGAACCTGTAATTCCCATGCCAGGCAGGATGGATGGGATCTGAAAAGTCCTGTTATCTCTGACCTAAATCTCTACCAAATCCTAATAAGCTCCTCAAAACTTTTCTGCTTGGAGGCAATTTTGTGACAAAATGGAAACTATTTTAAGAAATACTGGCACGTGTCTTTGTTTGCTTCTTTCTTTCTGCTTTCTTTCTGCTCATCTTAATCTTACAAAAATACCCACAGCCTGCTTATGCCAAACTCTTGAAAAAGCAAGGCACTTCTTCCAAAAAATCCCCTTTACCTAAATGTTCATTATAAATCATGACATGTAAATATATAACATATATAAAAATAAATACATAATATGCAACACACACAGTAGCTTTCAACCTGGGCTGCAAGCCCTACAATGGCTGTAAAAAGCCCTAAGAAAATCCCAGCTGCTCTTTGTTTCCTCCCTATGCTTCTTTTCCTCTTACCTAGACATTTTCACTCACATTGATACTTTGATAATCAGGTAAAAGATCAATAATTTATTCGACCCCTCTGAATGATGCCAAAATGCACCTGCAAATAATTTAACCTGAAAGCTGACCCTAAAGTCACTTGAGAGGATGTGTGTGACTATTATTTGACAAATTATCACAGGCCTTTTATTCCTCACCTAGCATGCCAATAACTGCACACTTCAAATGCAAGCATTTCTCCTATCAAGATCAAAACAGAAAGGTTTTGTTTAAGAAGTAACTTTATCTGGTTAAGAAAATGCACAGACACATATGTGAGCCAATAACCAAAATTCTCTCCAGAAATTAATCTAATCAAACCAGTTCCTTCCCATCAGCTTCCATCAACTGAACTCAGGCTACAGATCAGTAACCTGAAGCTGAACACAAAGGTCATAAACGTCTTATTATATTACTATTAGTTAATAACAATAGAGATGTGGGGAGATACAAGGTAACTGAACAATTACACCAAGAAATGTAATCCTTTTTCCTTCACAAAACACTGCAATCTTTAAGATGGTGGATGTATTTACTTTGAAAATGCACAGTTTGCAAAAGACACCTTTACAATTTGAGTGTCACAAGTGACAAAGACTTCTGAAAACGTTCATCTTCGCACCTTTCTCTGTTCTTGGAAGCTAGCCCTGCTGGTCTTCTGCAGGCATGACAAGCATGTGAGAGCTCAAATCACTTTGGGCCTGGCACATCAATTTATAACAGTCAAAAGTTTATTAATCTGCATAAAGATAAACCTGAAATAATCTCTACACCAGGACTGTAAAATATCCGCACCGTTTATTTCCACTATGTTATCTAAATAACTTGATCTGTTGAACTTGAAGCCATTACTGCCTGACTTGACCATGAAAAATTATAAAAAGAAAATCTCGGATTTGATTTATAAAACATGAGCTTTGAGCCTTGGCCCTTCTGAATATGTATGAGCCAAGGATTTAGGTCAAAAAGATCCACGATGTTTAGGTGTCCCACTGCAACACCCAAGGGTGATGTTTATCCTGCAGCACATGTTCAAAGTACAAGTGCCATTAATTGCAGCTGAAGTTCAGTTTAGCAGATATTCCTGCCAGATCCTCGGTGGCTCAAAGCAGGCACACTGAACTAGAGAGCAGCCAGCTACAAAAATGTAAGCTTAGGGGATCTACCCAGCACATCCATTAGCTCTGGCAAGTGCAGAGCCATCACTGATTGCCACTCCAGGAGACCAACCTTCCTCTCCTTGCTCCTGCCTGTGCCATTCAGAGTGTTCTCCAACTCCCGCTCACATAAATCTGCCTCTTTCCTTACACAGACCAGTCTCCTCCTCCAAATTCCATCATTCTCAAGCACTGACAGAGACAACCTCTCGAGGGGAAGAAAACAGAATCCTCTAATTACAGAATGTGTCATAAAGCCCAGGCAACAGCCAGCTGAGCTGGGCTGTGGACTGTTGTAGTGGTTTGGTCCAAAATACTCATTACTTATTTACCTTCTGTGAGATAAGAATTAGGAGAAAGCAAAGCAGGCACAAAACTTAAAAGGGAATTTGAACTCTGGTGTTCTGTAACTTCTGACTGCTTCAGTATCATTTAAGACAGGGTTTTTCTATGTGCATTTTCTAGATTTTTTTGTATTTAAGTGGAAAAGGATCAGATGCGTGCCCTCATATCAGTAACCCCTTGGCTCATCAGCAGGGTCCAAACCAGCACACTCACTGCCCACACAGCACACCTTTACATAACCACACAGCTTTTAGTTCCAGCAGGATTTCTCTACATTAGAACTTACCATGGTCAGACCTGACATTTTTGACTGTGGGCTATCTTGCACACAGGCTGCCTGCCAGGAATTCCCTGATTTTTGTAAAAGTAGAACAGAAAACCTCCCTGTTAAATTACCACGTGGTGTTTCTGACAGCTTGCACTGTGCCTGGCCTGGCAGAACAAGAACGGAGCCAGGGCAGGGGCACGGCACAGCACAGCGCTGTCTGTCCTTCAGCAGGGTGCATTTGTGGGGCTGAGGAAAAACAGGGCACACCAGTGGGACAGCACAGCCAGACAGGGGAGAGCCCTGGGAACACTGCCAGCGTAGTGGCCTTGGCCTAGAGGCTGCAGGATTACATCCTCCCTGCATGCTGGCTTCTGGGGAGGGAGGGAAGCACCTCCACCGAGTCTCACCTGGGGCTCCTCGCTGCTCTTTGCCCCTGAAGGGAAACACACAGGACAGCATTAGGGAGCTGGTGCAGCTAGAAGAGCACGGAAAGCTCTTTTAGGTGCCAAGGCAGGAAAACGTGGGGAAGGGATAGCTTGTGGAGAGAGCACCATCGGGGACAGCGCAGCCGAGGCAGCACCAGTGGGGCACCGCTGGGTAGATGCAGTCCGGCCTCTGGGCACCGGCTCAGGCGCGGGCAGGGACAGGGAGCTGCGGGAAGGGAGGGATGGATGGATGGAATGATGGCTGGAGCAGGGACACGTGGGGCTCC
>NW_008237239.1:18412162-18424127 GCF_000691975.1 Corvus brachyrhynchos | reverse complement strand
ACCCTTCTGGCCAGAGACTCTGGCGTGGGGTGCTAAAAACGGGCCTCTGTTCCATCAGCGCCACCGGGGAGTGGGTGCCCAGCTGTGCCCAGCTGTGCCGGTGTCTCCCGGCGCTCCCTCTGGAGGGGCTGTTCGCTGGAGTTTCCAGCCGACGTGCGCCTGCATTTCCAGTGCGGTCGCAGCTCTGGAACACGAACAAAAGGAGGTTTCTTCTGCGTGCAAGAAACATTTCTGGTTTTGTTGAGTGAAGACCACCAGTTCTGCATTTTCCTCGCCCAGAAATCCCGAATTGCATGGGAGAAGCAGCTGGAGAAAGCTGCTCTTCAATTGTTTGGTTTCTTCTCATTGTTCCGTGTGTGGCCCCAAGGCCTCGTGTTTGCCAGTTTTTTGTGCTCCGAAGACAGAATTATTCCTCTCCCTGCGGGCTTTTCCCTGGCACCCCCTCGCTGAAGTATCTGAGCAGACAGAGGCTCAGTCCTGCTCCTGAGGGGCAGAGAACCTGTCAGCAGTCACCATCCACTGCCTTGCCACCCAAATTAGCCACCAGAGGTACACAGGAGTGACTCCTAGGAATGTATCACGCAAAAAGATGTCTGGTGGGGAGGTGGGGTTACACCACAAGGAGAAGGTCAGGGAACAACCATTCCCCATTTCCCACCGCCAGTGGGTAACAAGCTCAAGCCAAGCAGGAGAAGGTTGAACCATGTGGGAGTGAGCTGGGGAAGTCATTGCCCCAGTCCTTCAGAAAACTACCCGTGCAATCAGAAGGGATCTGTACAAATTCCTGGAACACCCTTGATGTCTGGATGCTGTTTTTGTCTCATGAGCTCCCTAAACCACAAATGAACACCGAGGTGGGAGGTTTATTATGACAGGTGTAGGCTTATTCCTGACTCCTTCCTGTGCTTTTTTTTCTCCAAGCATCTGCCACAGCTCGCTGCCAGGCAGGATGGTGGGGCACAAGGAGTTTTAACTTCAGCACACAGTCCCTGTCTCAAAATCAGGCTTGGCTATTTCCAGATAGAGCCTAGAAGAGTTACAGAGCAGTTACTGCTGGAAGATACCTGGGTCTCATCCCCAGCCCTGTCCGCAGTGGGAGAGGAAAACCAAACACATCAGGCTGATCCCTCCTCATTGTAATCTTTTTCATCTCTCTGCTGAATGAACATGATTAAAATGAAAGGTGAAATTAGTGGGAATGATAATATTTCAATTGAGTCTAATGGTTCTGCTCACGTTGGTGTGTTTACTGTTATTAGGGTTTGTGCTTAAGTGCTTGTAGTGTGTCCAAGGCCACTGGAGTGCCAAGAACGGGGTCGAGCCAGGAGCCTGGTGGATGGGAGCCAACACAGCACCCTTGGCACTGGGGAAGGGTGCAGCTCCCCCCAAGTGTCCCTACCCAACCCTGTCATTAATCACTGGAGGGGCTAAAATCCCCAGGCAGGGAGCATTCAGGCTGTGCTTTCACAATCTTGGCTTCTGCCCTGCTGGTTCAGGTGTTCCTGCTCTCCTCCCTGCCTCCCAAGGGCTGGGCCTTGCTGAAGGGCTCAGCTCCCCTACTGTGACCATGCTCTTCTGCTTTGCCCCCTTTCCATGCTCTGGGGTGCGAGGGGATCTTTTCCAAGCCCAGATTAGCAGCTGGTCTGGTTTAAAACCTTGCAGCAGCCACAAAGCCCATTTTCCTTTCTGGGAGCCTGGCTGCAGGGGCAGGGAAGTGGTGTGGTGGAGGTGGGAGGGCAGGAGTGCCCAGAGGAGATGCTGCTGGGGAAAACCTTTTCAGCTGGTGGTGGGCAGAAGGGCAAAGTCTCATCTGTGAGAGAAGGTGAGAGAAGATTTCAGCCCAACACAAGCCTGGTGGCTGCATCCATGGGACTCCCAAACAGAGAGTGAGGCAGAGGGTGGGCTTGAGCTGAGAGAAAGGTGGATCAGGAGGGTTTCTCAGCTGGTGAAACCTTTGCTATGCCCACAGCTTTGGTGCCCTCTTTCCTGTGCCTGGTTCCTTCTTTGCTGGCCTGGGAATAGCCGCGCAGCCACTTGTGGAGGTGGGGCCAAGCACCAGGCGGGAAAGGGTTGGGTCACACCTGAAGGAAACTCTGCAAAGCTCAAGGCCATTTTTCCCCAGGCAAACAGCTCAGATCTGGATAATGATCTTGGATAACATCTGAAGTCCATCCTTAGGGGGCATTTTTACCCTGGATTTCAAAGAAAATTCAGCTTGTGCAACCTCTGTGCCTCATCCACCCTATCCCTCCCCTCCACGATGTTTCACAGGCATTTGCCACCCTCCTTGATAAGGCTGCCCTGCAGGCCATGTCTCTCTAGGATTTCCATGTTTATTTCCCTGTTCCAGGCGTTTTGATGGATGTGGAGGAGTTCTGGCTGAGCTTTGTGTCATAGGTGGTTGCTCTGGGTAGCATCCCATGAAGAGAAGGGGTGGCAGTGTCAGCTCAACCCTATGTTAGCCACCAGAGAATCCAGAATATAGGGTGCTCAGTTGGGGCTTGCCTTAGTGGAAAAAGAAAAAGAACCGAAGCCTAAGGAAACCCCTGCAAGATAAAGAAGGAGAGGGAGAAAAGTCCAGACAGAGCCCATGTCCAGTTTCTGAACCACAGCCTTCTCCTGCTCTGTTTGTCCCATGTAATGTGAGGAATCAATCTCTCTTATCAAACTGCAAACAAACAAACAAACAAAAATAATAAAAAAATAATCCTAAAGGTTTGTGTTCACAAAGCTTTCTGGGTTTTCCCCCAGGGTTCTGGTGAGCTGCTGGCTGTCCTTCCATCTTTGCAGAGGCAGCTCTCCCTCCCTCCCAGTGGATGTGTGTGAGAGTGTGTGTGCTCACATGGGGGGACTTTGCACACACCCAGAGCTCTCCACTGGGACACAGGGGCTTGGCCACCTCAGTGGCAAAGAAGACAAAAACCCCAAAACCTGAATTCAGCCTAACCCAGGTTTCCATGTGCTCTCTGAAGCTGAGTGTGGCTGACAAGTGTGGGTGTGGGTGCCTGCACGGCTTTGCCGAGGTCTCAGGGTAGAGGCAGAGCTGAGGAGGGGAGCAGGCTGTGCCTGCTGCTGTTGGCATTGATTTTCTCCTTATGGCAGTGCTAATTATAGCAGCAAAAATAGCGAAATGCTGTGTTGTAGGCACTTTTATCTCACCATGATACCTTTTCCGCTTCGAGAAACAGAATTATTCCCATCCCTCCACAACAGGGATGGACCTGGCTGTGGCAGTGTGGGCACTGATGGTCCAGCTGCAGCCACCCTGCCCCTGCAGGAAACGTTTCTGTAGGATTTGCTGGCAGGGTCGTCTTTGTTGGTATTCAAAAGTGTATTATGCAGAGGAAAAAATTGTAATGTGTTACTTTTTGTGTCCCTCTTCTGTAATTCAGAGGGGTCACTGAGGGCTCCTCTGTGCACAGAAACTCTAAAAATAGTTTTAATTCATGAAATGTATGTATTAAAAATGCCTTATTTTGACCAGGTCAGCCTCCTCTCCAGGCAGGTGGAGGTGTGCCCAGCTTGGGTGAGTTTTGCTTTATGATGGGCATGAATGAAGTGAAAGCCCTTGGAACTCATCCCCTCAGCACTTGTAGAGAAAGGAGCTCCGTGAACCTGTTCTCACCAGCAATTCGGATGAATTTTGCTGCTCCTCCCGTTCAGACAAGCCCCAGGGCCCTCTTATAGTTCTTCCCAGAGAGCTGGAGGGAAGCAAATCTGATTGTCCTGAGATTTGAATGGTGGAGGAAAGATAAAACTAGAGGGGAAGATGACAGCATTCTCTACGAGCAAGGAGCACTGCGACTTTCCTTCCATTGCCTGGGCAGCCTGCGAAACAGTTACTTTTGATTTTAAACTCCCCATGCACTTCCTCCTTCCAGCAGCGAGGGCAGGAGCTCCGGGCAGCCGCTACAGGAGCCTCGCTGGTTTTATGGCCGGGCTCGTGTGGTTACACGTTAGCCAGCCAGCCCCGGAGAAGCTGGCGGGTCACCTCCAGCTACATCAACTAGGGTGTGGGGCTGCCACCGGGTGCCAACCCCTCGTATTGCCCTGGCCAGAGGGTGCAAAGGGGCCCCCCATGACCCCAGACACCCCATGATCCTTCCCCTGGCATCACCAGGATGGGGGGACTGAGGAGGAGGGTCTGGATGCTGCCTCCCCACCACATCTCTCCCCGCTTTCCCCATGGCATGGCTGGTCCCTGCCCCTCGTGTTGGGGTGCTGCAGAGGGTACCCGACCCTGGGAGTGCACCCTGGCTGCCTCCTGCAAGTGCTTCCCCGGAGAGGGGAATGAAATGCAGGCAGAGGCCAAAGTCTACCTGCTGTGCAGCAGGGAGAGGATGTAATCCCAGCACGTAACAATTATATTGGTGGCAATTGCACAGACCCTTGCCCGCGGCCGGCGGGAACTGCGGCGGTGCTGCTGAGAGCTGAGGGCGGGGGTGCTTGCAGGCTTGGGCTTGGGTGTTTTCTTTCCTGGAAAATATTGTAAAAGGCACCGGGAGATAAAACACATTGTGCATGGAACCCCAAAGGCTTGGCAGGGTTTTTCTGCAGTCACCCTGCAGCTTGCAGGGCTGCTGCAAGACAGGGAGGTGGGGGCAGTCCTGGCCCCCAAAGCAGGGTGAGCTGCACCCCTCAGCTCACACCCTCCCAGGAGGAGGAGGGATTCTTGGGCTGCAGCCACGAGGGGAGCAGGGAGAGGAGGGCTAAAGTCAGGCTTTAGCCTCATCTGTGCGTGCGTGGAGGGGCCAGAGGCACCCATGGGTGCTGCAGCCAGCACTGAGCCCCCTCAGCGGTCAAACCAGAGCTGTAAGAAAAGTAGCCCAGCTGGAAGCGGCACCATTGAGCTCCCTAGGCAATTCCACAGGCAGCGGGTGTGTATCCCGGTGTTTCACTCATCCTGGGCGTGTTGGAGCACATGCTCTGCTGTAGCACAGGCGGGACAAGGCAGGGGCTCTCCAGCAGCAGCGCTGGATCCCCGCTGGGCAGCAGCGCTCCCCCTGCACGCGTGGCAGCAGGACGAGGAGCAGCAAAGGTGCACCTGTAACACGGCAGTGCCTGAACAGGGGCTGGGACATCCCGTCCCGTCCCCTGGCCCTGCCTGGAGCCGCTCTGTGCTCGGGCTGGCATCACCACTGCCAGTGGCCAAGGCTGTCCTGGTGGTTTCCTTGTTGGGGAGGAGCTGAGAGGAGTCCAGCAGAACCTCACCTTCTCTTTCTCTGGCTGCCAAAACCCTAGGGAGCTGCACTGCCAGGGTGCTTGGCCAGGAGTGGCAGCAATGGGACTGTCCCAGAGCACCCAGCTGGAGACAGTTATTCCTTCCTCCTGCTGACCCTCTCTGCCCTTATCACTTCTCTCTCACTCCATTAATCCTGCAAAAGGAGAGGGATGGTGGGGACAGCACCTAGTCCCTCCTGGAGATTTTTGAGATGGAAAAGAAATGCTTGAACTCCATACGCATACAATGGGATTTATGGCAGCCGTCATCCGGCAGGAATGAGGAAGCCTTGGGGGGCCCCAGCGGTGCCATTTGTCCTTGGGGAGGGGACAGGGGATTTTCTACCACCGAGGTTTGAGCTTAAAGGGGGGTGGCAGAGATGGCAGGGCCTGTGGGAGGGAGGAAGCACAGTTTATCATGCCATGCCAGCTGCGGGAAGCACGGGTTTCAAAGGCACGCTCATTATTTTTAGGAACCTAGAAAGGGACTGACTGAGTCAGCCCCCAGTTGTGGCTCATCCAGCGTTTTTCCACCAGCTTTTCACGGAGAGCTTTCCCCCTGGCTCCCAAAACCCCAACAAATGCTTGTCATCCCAGTCAGTTAATGGGCTTCACATTCCTTTTTTGAGCTCTCAGCCTCCATGAGCTCATCCTGCTATGCAGTGCATCCCGGTGGCAGTGCATCCCAACATGCGGTGCCTCCCAGTGTCAGGGAAAAGGTGGCTTTTCCAGGGCAATGCCTCCCATCTGCATGGTCACCCTGCTGAAGCAGACTGCAGCTGGGCAGCAAAATGGGAACAGGGAGATGTGGTGATGATGAGTCGAGCATAATGCAAAGAGGGAAAATGCCCCTCACAAGGATAAAGCCAGGGAGTGGGGTGTCAGCAGACCACCTGTGGTGGGCTTTCCACTGCATTCCAGCAGCCCCCTCCAGAGACTGAATTGGGAAGCTGCTCATCTGGCCAAACCCACCTGGCTGAAGCTTTCTGTGACCTGCCAGAGGGAATCCAAAATCCAAACAACTGGGCAAGAATGGGGAGAGGCTGCTGCCCCATCCCTTCACTGTTCACCCAGCTGTTGGGTTTGGTGCATAGAGATGTCTCTTGTGAAAACACCAGAGAAACACAGGGCATTGAAGGCCACTGCCAGCAGTGACTGGTTGCTGGAAGAGCTGGAGGGGCTCTGACTTACATGGATGCAGGCTTTGGAAGTTAGAGCCCATGTGGATTTGCTGGTGTCTAATAAAGGTGATGTATTTTGAAGCACAGCAGAAATATTCAGAGGGAGTAGCTTTCTGTCTGCTGTTTAGCTACTGGCTTGCAGGGTACTCCTGGGATTTCACTACCCTTGGAACCTTTGCTGCTGTATCAGGCTTGGTTGGAACACACTGAAATTCCCAGGGAGGAAACACTGGGCAGTAGGATTGCAGGAAACCAAGCAACAACAACAACAACAAAAAAGCTAGACAGTGCATGAAAAGCTGGCAAGGGGCTTCAGAGATCTCCAGAGGCAGATGCTCACAGAATCACCTTGCCATGTCAGTCTGAGAGCTCAGGGCTCTGCTGGCCACCCTGTGAGAGTGGACATCTCTCCAAGGGGGTCACTGTCCTCCCAGGCTGGTGCTGGACCATGTGTAGGGGATGTGAGGCACACAAGATCCTCCAGCAGCCTCTTCCACCAAGCACAGGGCCATGGATACCACTGGGGAGGATGCTCAGGGGATGCTGCTGGGGTCCAACACCTGGCACGGACCTCACAGGGGGGCCATTTCCACAGGGAATGGAACCCAGAGGCTCGTGTGGGAACCTGTGGTGATGCTGGGTGCTCCGTGGGAGCAGAGCCACAGTGAATGGGCGGCCAGAGAGACAGTGCTGAGCCGGCTGGGGAGAGTGGGGAGGAAGTGGAGCTATAGGTCGAGAAAGACAGGGAGAGGCAGGGAGTGGCAGGGGCCGTGGGAGGCAGGGAGACGGGAGCCCGGTGAGTCAGCCTGGTGGGGTGCTTTGAAACCCGGCAGGGAAGCACAGGCAGGGCAGGTTCTGCCGCAGCCTGGGGAGCCATCTCCCCCCGGCTGGCACCTTCTCCATCCCTCCCTGCTCAGTCAAGGAAAGCAGATTGCCCTCCGAACTGGGGCAGCCTACAGAGCCACTGCTCCCTCCTTCCAAGATAATGCTGGCGTGGAGCCACTCTGGCTCCTGCCGCTGCGGTGAAGCGTTTCCTCATCTAAGCAGGAGAGCTGCCAAACCCTGGCTTGGAAGCAGGGCTTTCCAGTGGCCAGGCTTGGCCCCAGAGCCGGCAGCACAGAGGGTGACCGGGGCAGTAGCTTTGCTCTGCCAGCCCTTGCCACCCCAGCAATGCTCACATCCCCCTGACCCCCGCGGGACCGCGGGCCCGTATTCACGCAAACGC
This sequence comes from Corvus brachyrhynchos, assembly GCF_000691975.1. Lineage (NCBI taxonomy): Eukaryota > Metazoa > Chordata > Aves > Passeriformes > Corvidae > Corvus > Corvus brachyrhynchos. Next base: position 18,416,501 of record NW_008237239.1, on the reverse strand, counting down.
CGTGCTTTGGGTGGGAACCTGCCCTCGGAGACAAGAGCAGCCCCTCGGGCAAGGCACGGTGTGTGCGTGCAGGCGCCTGCCGAACCCCGGCTGTGTCCCCCCCCGCTGCCGCGGGCGTGCGATGGAGCCAGGGCCGGGCAGGACCGGAGCATCTCCGGGAGCACCTCGGCTCTTCACGGACAGACGCTGAGCGCCCGCACAGAGACAAGCAGGTGGAAGGAAAGCTGGGGCTGGAAGCAGCATGTGTCCAAGGAGAGGGTTTCTTCCAGAGCAGGGGGGTATTTCCTCCGTGCTTTTCTGTGGGCTTTTAAGACACGGTGCTCAGAGGTCCTCACAATCCTCCCTGAAAGACCCTATGATTTGCTTGACCTCCACTGGATAATCCAAGGAAGCAGGCAGTTGGAAAAGGCTGCTCAGGAGATACTGTCCCTTGCTCTAGTCTTGCCTTGGCTGCAATGAGAGCATCTTCCTTCTGTGAGCCCTCTCTCTGTGATGTGGCCGGGATGTGACCCCAGGGCTCCCGGTGGCCTTGCTGTGCCCGTTCCTGGGTGCTGCACTGGGCTTTGTGCTCACCATCCGTCGTGGTTTGACACTGTCCCTGTTTACCTCAGTCAGACCCAATACACCATCCCACCTCGGATGGGGACATGTGGAGCTTTTCAAGGAAGGGGTGTCACACCAGGGTGTGTCTTGCAGAGGACTGGGCAGTGTTTTGACACCAGGACTCCACCCCATCTCCCCCAAAATGCCTCTTGAGAGCAGTGTGGGGGTTCACCAGCCAAGCTGCTGTCAGCCGGGTTTTTGGGTGACCTGCAGCACATCAGTTGGCCCAGCCGTGGTGTGTCAAGAACACTACAGACCCTGAAGATGAAGGCTCATCTTCCCAAGGGTATGAAGCTGTGGCCTCTCCTGCATGGTCAGTAAACTTGTATAAATCTCCTCACCTGAGCTCTGCTGGAAGCCAGAAACCAAAGGTTGTGCTATTGCATTGCCAAGCTGCTGTACCAGCCAGGTTCTCATCTCTGTCTGGCCTGGTTGGGCTCAAAATCATGAGAAATGGCCAGAAAAGGGGTCCCGAGTGACTGCTCTCAGCCTTGTGGGCAGAGCATCCGCAGCCCCTGCAGGTGGACTTGCTGGAGTCCCTCCATTTCCGTGCTGGAGGAGTGATGGCTGGGGACAAGGTGCTGCTGGGGGTTGAGCAGGAACGTCCCTTTGCTGGATTCTGTGCTAAAGACATTGCCAGGGCACTGCTGAGGGACTGTGACTTTCAACAACATTCAGCTCTGATGGGCTGTGCAATCAAACCCTCATCCCTGCCCAGGCCACGTCCCTCTGCAGCCACATTGTGCTGATCGTGGTGAAAAGTAGCCCAGGCAAGTAGAAGAATGGACAGGGCTCCCTGGGATCACAGCTGAAATATTCCTTGTTCACAGATCAAACTGAGTTGTTGTCCCCTGAGCAGTGCCCTCCTTACACCTCCTTTCCCGAGCATCTCTCCCTCTGCTCTGCCCATGCCCAGCTCCTTCGCTTGCTCCCTACACCCAGGTCCTTGCCCCAAGCATGCTGTCCCCACTCCCTTCTGGGTGCCACATCAACAGGGTGAGGCTGGCAGTGACATGGGGTCCTCCAGAATGAGGGGGATGAGCCCCCTGCCCTCGCATGTGGCCATCCATCCAACCCCACACAGGGTTAGTTTGGGAAGGGGCAGGATGTGATTGAGACAGTGACACACGGCTGGTTCTTTCTTTGATCCCATCTCTCCCTCCTCACTCCCAAATGATCTGAGTGAAATGAAACACATTTTAGTAGTCAAATCCTTAAGGGTGGGTCCCGCTGTGCTTTGACCCTACAGGGCATTTTGTACATTTAATTTGATTTACACCCGAAATATTAAATTTAACATACTGGATTTTCTCCCACACCCAAGTAATGCTGAAAATTAAACAAGATCCTACAGAAATGTCTGTGTGCCATTATCTCATTAGCATCATTATTTATCGAGTTTAATTACAGTGCTCGAGCTATATGGAGCAACATTGCTCCAGTGGGAGTACGGAGAAGGACGTGGCCATCCGGTGACGTGTCCGTGGACTGCCTTGCTGAAGACAAGGATCCCCAAGGACCCCACTTCATGGTGCTCCATGTGCCTCCCTGCAATGGTGTTGGAGGGATCATGCTGTGAGCACACTCCCCAGGCTCCTCCAGGTTAGAAAATACCAAGGAGTGGTGTTTTTAGGAAAGGCACCATGGTTTTCTTATGGGCTCTGGCCAAGCAACACCCAAGTTTGGTGAACAGTCTGCACTTCCACCTGGTAGCTCAGCGAGTAGGCAGCCCACTACTGCTGGAATGCTCTCCTTCATGGAGCTGGTGCCTCTCCACCCAGCACCTCTGGCCTTGCCAGAGGCTGCAGGACTTTCTCTCCACTGTGTCTCCAATGGTGCTGGGCACACCTCAACCCTGACCACTCGTGTCAAGGCTCCAGAGCTGCTGATGATATTACTATTATTATTGTTATTATTATTGTTATTGTTATTATTCCTGATTCAGCCATGCTTGTAACTGCACGTCCGACTTGGAGCACCCGGTGTAAGTGAAGTGTGTGCTCCAGGACCTCATTGAGAAACTCAAAGCAGGATTTGAGAAAGCCCAGATGACAGTGAAGTTGTCACAGCAAGCTCTCGGCTTGGGAGCGCTCTGATTAATGTCATTTGCTACCTCTTTCGGCTTAAGAGACAAGGAATCATTAAAATAAAAGAAACCACAAGTTGAAAGCACTGCAAAAAAATCAATTAAGCCCCACATAGCTGTATTTTGTCCTGGAGCAAAATCTCAGACATAACAGAGAAATTACATAGCCTTAAAGAGAAAGAGAGAAAGGGAAGGTTTTATGTGCGGTCTTGCTGAGGTATTGCCCGAAGCCATGCTGAGGTGGCTTCTCACCTGGTACCTGCAGAGACTGTAAACTCCCCACAGGAGTAGGGGGAGCAAGTAGGTGCTGGGAGATCCTACTGGAAGTACAGATTGCTGGAGGAGCTCCCTGGCGGTGCATCACCCGATGTGGGGCTGGAGCTTTATCCCTGGGGCTCCAGGCTGTCCTACACCCCAGTCTCAGAGTCTCAGGCCCCCACAAGAGCTCATGCCCAAAAGACTAACGGGGACATGCATCGAGCAGAGCTCTTTCATTTGGCCGTGATACTTGAAGGCGTGTTCTTTGCAGAGGCTCCAGGTCCAGCCCCTGAAGTTAAACCTTTGTCTCAATGAAACCAACAGTGAAACTCCCATCAATTCCCCCCGGTCTGTGCTCTGCCCTGTGGGAGGAAAGCGGCACCCTCAGAGAGGAGTGACTCCGTTTGAAAGGCCTCTTCCTTCATGTGGGGAAACAGCTCCTGGTGCTCATTCCCGCAACTGCTCCAGCCCGGTGCCGTCTCTGCCGCAGGGATGAGCTTGGGGAGGGAGGCACCAAATGCATTTCCACTGCTTTGAATAAAAAAGCAGATTGAACAGGAGGCAGGAGAAGGAATCCCTGAATGTTGTTAAACACCCAAGGCCACGCCAGGCACAGGCTCTGCTCGCCGACTTCTTGTGGGTTTTATTCTGTTTCTTTTGCTTCCTTCCCCAATACTCTAACCTCTTGTCTTTGTTTCATTTCCACTTTGGGAAGAGGGGGAAGACGACAAGACGCAAAAAAACTAAAAAAAAAAAAAAAAAAAAAAAGGAGAGGGGGAGAGAAAAAGCTGTGACACGTTTTTAATTTTAGATCAATGACTGAAAAAGAATAAAAATCTTTTTTTTTTTTCTCTTTTCTTAACAGAAGAAAGGCTGGTCATTAAGAAAAATAATAACAACTTTCTCTTCCTGCTGCTGCCCCGAGGACAGCTCGGCCTCTCCCGGCGCCTCGGCAAGTCTTCCCCTCGACGGGCTGTCCCGGGGGGGGTCTCCGCTGAGCCCCCCGTGGGCGGCGGGACCCGCACCCGCGAACGGGGAGCAACCCTGGCCCCCATTCCCAGCAGGGCATCCCGGTGTGGCGACAGAGAAAGGGCCAGCGGGTCCGGCCCGGCGGGGGCTCCGCCGGCGGGGCGCGGGCAGGCAGCAGCGGGGGTCTCCCCTCCTCGTTTGGGTTTTTGGTTTGGTTTTTTTTTCTTTTTTTAATTTTCAGACGTTAAATTCTTTTGCAAACATTCATGCCTTAGGAAGGGCTGGAACAAAGCTCAGCTGCTCCAACCGGTCGGACAGGTAAGCAGACTTGTTGACACCGTTATGTTTGCAGCACGCATGCTCCTTCCCAAGTTTCCTGGTGCATTTTTCTATTCCACCTTATGAAACTTTCCTCCCCCCCCC
>NW_008237239.1:18407626-18411172 GCF_000691975.1 Corvus brachyrhynchos | reverse complement strand
CCCCGGCGAGCTGGGCACAGCCGGGGGGATGCTGCTGGACCTGGCCGTCAAGCGCCCCATGGTCAGGTCAAAAATCAAGGTAAACGCCTGCACCACAACCATCTTTTCTCTGGCAATGGCGTGACCCCAGTTCAAGGTCAAGGCCTGGCTGCTGCCCAGGGACACCAGGTGACAACTGTCCCTTGGGCTCTCTTTGTGAGTGGCGACAACACCTGTCCCGCACACCGAGATGGAGGCCTGCGAGAACAGCCGGCCGTAGGATGGCAGCAGCAGGGCAAGCCTCCTAAGAGATGTGCCATAATCTTCCAGTGCCCTTTGCCTTCTCTTATCCTTACCTGGGACGTGCTGCCCCTGACCTGCTTGGCTTGGCTCCCGCAGGAGCTCTGAATCCAGCCAGGAAGGACCAGCCCTGGCAGCTAGGAGTCATGCCCCATGGTGCGTGGGTGGATCTTGTTCCTTAGCGTGGGGCCTCCTTAAAAGCTGCCTTCTAGGTTGTACTCAAGCCTTCACCAAGAGGGGCTGGGTGAATCTTCACGCTGCCCCCTCACACCTTGACCTATCAAGAAAGCAGCTGAAGGTTCTCCTCCATAGCTGTGAAAGACCATTGCCACCTTGAGGTCGACCTGCAGGCTTGGGTGAAATGAAGCAATCATCTGTTCCCTGAGTTTGCTGAAGAGCCTCTCTTCCTGCAAGGGCAGGAGCCCTGGCTGTCTGGGTGTTCTTGGGCAGAACCAGCAGAGCAGAGCAGTGATTTCCCTCCCAAGGCTGAGAAGGCAAATTGCTCACGGCGCCTCAGGTCCTCGTGGTACCTAAGAACTCAACACCGAGCTCCCAAACAGCGCCGTCTCTCTCTGAACGTCCAGGGTCCCCTCAGCAGAGTTGGAGCCAGGCCACCCCAGTGCTAGGCAGGAGGAGATGTGTTTACCACTGGTAGTTATCACCTCGTTAAACCCTGGCTGCTGCTTTGCTGGATGGAGCTGTAAAAATTACCATTGTCTGTGCCGGGCTGACAGCCTTTCAGTCACCGTGTTCTTAAGTCTCATGATTAGGTTTCGCCCCGGTTATATGCAGCTGCTTGAGGTGGAGTCATAGCCCTGTTGCCCAACAGATTCTTCCCAGATGGCTCCCCCTCCAGTTTCACAGCTCGTGGTTTCACAGCTGCCGTTTTCTTTAATCTTTCTTTACAATTTCGAGTAGCGTTGCTTCGGTAGTAAGCAAAGGAGGAGGACCGGGAAAAATAACTGGCTCTTCAGGAAAAAGAAACCCCAGATGTATTCCCGTCTTTGTGAAGAGCCTGCCCTCCCACTGTTTGACTTTAACCTACTTTGTATAATTTAACCTGGGCTATTAATGTCTGTCACAGCAAAACCTCTTTTCAGCAGAGCTGAGTTTTTTCAGCTGATGGATGTGTGCCCGTGGTCCTGTCTGCTCTGCTGGCTTTCCCTCATCCCGGGCGTCTAACAGTGTCCGTGTGTTCTACCAGGAATAATTAAACCAGCAGTGCAGTATTTACATTTTCCAGACATTCCTCTGAGGAGCGATCTTCCCAGGAGCTGAATCATCAGCGTCTTCTTTAGTTATGTCATGGTGTTGGCAAAATGCTTTCGGTGCTAGGAGCAGGAATCAGGAGGTTACCCCCCAATGTCACCCTGCTGTTAATTAACGAGCCGGGGACACCAACGGGGGGGGGGGAGATTAGGGCCATTGTTTCAGTCTCTGCTGAGTCAGCACAACGTGCCTTGGGCTTATCTCTCCAAAACCACCTTTTTATCACTGCTGGCTGGTTTTTGAGGGACCCGGAGCAGTTGGAGGCGTGACTAGTGAAGGCGCTGCGTAACACAACTCTCTCACACCAGAGAGGACTTCCCTTCTCCATTCAGGATACCAGCTGAGTGCAGGAGCAAACACACGAGTTGTCCCACAGAAAGGTGCTCATAGCCGAAGCCCTCATGTTCATGGATGTAGCCAGACGAGGGTTGCTGCCTCTGGAAGGAATGCATTACACAGAATTTGTTTTAATCCCTGAATCCAAGCTGGCCAGAGATGCCTCAGTCCCAAACGGTTCACGTTGAGTCCCCCACTTGATAGCAAGGAAAGCGTGAAGGTTTCACCCCGCAGTGAAGCATTCAGCCCGAATGCTTTCACTTTTCGTTTCTAACAGATCCCAATATTTCTTTTAATGCCACAATAAGTCCTGCTTATTTCGCTTTATTTCTTCTGTTGGTGCTCTGTTGTTCATCCCAATGCTCACGCAGTCCTCTCCCACTCCTCAGTTCACCACGGGCACCTGTAACGATGCTGCCCTGCATAGCTGCGAGCTGTGTGGAAAAGGCTTTCGCCTGCAGAGGATGCTCAACCGTCACATCAAGTGCCACAGCCAGGTGAAGAGACACTTGTGCACCTTCTGTGGAAAAGGCTTCAACGACACCTTTGATCTGAAAAGGCATGTCCGGACCCACACTGGTGAGAATGCGTTCCCTGGGGACCCGTGGGAGGCTCCGGGGAGAAGGGGTGGGATGGAACAAGGACAAGGAGAGGGTGAGGGTAACCTGGCAAGACCATAACACAAAGCCCTGGTTAACAACATTTGCCAAAAATAGTGGCAATGCAGTGGAGGATGGAGTGGAGGATGCAGTGGAGAAAAGGGGAATATGTGAGCATGGACGGGGAAAAGTCCTGGGAATGATGAACTCTGAGAACTAATGAAATCCGTGTGAAGCAGTGAGGGTTGCAGGACCTGCCATCCACGCCTCGTGTAGGCACAGCAGCCCTGTGCTGCCATGCCTGGGGCATCGAAGCTGGGATAACCCACCAGGATAACCCCCCGGGATAGCAAATCACTGCACGTTATCAGTGTGCAGAGATGAGTGGAGGCAGGAGCTCGATGAAAATGCTTTGCCCTCTAGAGGCAACGAGCAGCAGTTTCCTGGGCTTTTTGCTGTTGAGAGCCTTCCCAGCTGATCGTTGGCAGGATGGGATCATGGCTAGATTTTGGCACCGTCTGGAGAGACCAGGGTGTGGTTCATGCTGTGCCTCCCCCAGGCTGGAGGGATGTGCTGTCTGTGGCCACTCTGCAGTGGGGTCAGTTCCTGAGTCCATCCCAAATAGCAGTGCTTGTATTTCTGTTGCCTCAAATCCAGCTCACTGTTCCTAGAAGTTCTTACCTCAGCCTGGAGCAGGGAGAAGGCTGCCAGATTGATTGGCTTTTTTTTCTTGGTGGAAGCAGTGGCTTAAATAAACATCAACCCCATGCTCACTGAGGGCAATGCTGGCTGTTCCAAGCAGGCTTTGATTTCGCACTGTTGGGCACCCAGAAGGTGCATCCACCACATCTCACAGGCACATCCCATCTTTCCAGATGTGTGGTCACCCAGTGGGAGCTGGAGACTATTTGGGCTTGCTCTGCAGAGCCCCTTTGTTGGTTTAGGCCCCATTAACCAGGTGAACTGCTAGAGGTGACACAGGGATGTTGGTAGGCAGCAGCTGTTTCTAACTAGTAGAGTGCCCAAAACCAATGACACCCATTTGGATGGGAAGGCATTGGCT
>NW_008237239.1:18389491-18407067 GCF_000691975.1 Corvus brachyrhynchos | reverse complement strand
CACCCATTTGGATGGGAAGGCATTGGCTGGAGCCAATGTTTTGGGCTGTTTGGGTTTGTTTGCAAAGCTTTCATGTGGAAAGGAGAGCTGCTGGCTGCAAGCAGGGAGCTGCCACTGGGGTATGGCTGGAGTGTGGAGTCAGTGCTTCAAAAAGAAGTGATTTTTCAACCCGTCCCCTCATCAGAGAGTCAGAAACTAAATCCAAGAGGGTCTCTGGTCAGAATCATTTAAAATGATTCCTAAATTATCTAAAATGATTCCTAGGTGATGAAGAGGTTCCCACAGTCCTGATGGGCTGTGCCATCCTGGCACTACCCTTTCTGTGCTTCTGTTCCTGCCTATGGAGCACTGGAGCAGGCACCGAGGATGGTGAAGGTTTAAATTGCCTTCAAATGAGCATGAAACAGCTTTTTGTGTGTGAATTCTAAAGACAGTTTGGGCTTTCTCTCCAACTGCAGTTTAATGGAAATGAAGCAATTTCACAGCAGCAGGCATTAGGAAGCTTTTGTCTTGATAGTTTAATCTGGTGCACTGGGATAACCTCTTTTAACTAAACAAAAATGCAGTTGAGATGCTGCTTATTGGAACTTCTATTTAGCTTGGATTTCTGGTAGAAAAATCAGCTCCTGACTGGTAACTTAATGCAATCACAAAGTTACAACTGTCTGAACAGACCAACCTGGTGTACCCATTTCTGCCTGGCTCACTATAGGTCTGATCTTCCAGACCCTGGCATTCCATCTTCCCTGGGGAAAAGCAGGGGTTAGGTAACTCCTTATATCAGTTTTAAGGGTGGTTTTTGCTTGGAAACTCACTGATCTAGTCTAGTAAGTGGAATTCCAGCTGGTTTAGGTTCTTTCAAGTGTTGCTACATCCTCAGCTATTTAAGCACTGTGGGGGGGGGGGTTGTTGTTGTATCAGTGTTGATTGGTGGTAAAATTGATTTTTGTGATGTTGGTTGTCTGGGCATTCAAATCACAAGTCAGTTCCTTGTCCCTCCTCTGGAAACACACAGACTTATTTCTTTCATCTTCCTGGCACTTCTTTTCTACAATTTCTAATCTCAGTCATCAAATCTGTATTGTATGAAAGCGCTCTCGCTCCTTTGAAGCACTTGGGATCGCTGGACATTCACTGATGTTCACTGAAGTCTCATTAAACTAAAAGAGAAAAATTAAAGTCTTACCAAGACAGAAGTTTTTATTCATTATAAAATCTGAAACCGATAGTTTTACCTAATCACAGGATTTCAAATAGTCAGGGGTCTAAAATAAATTTCGTAGGAGTTGATAATGGCTGACTTAGGACCAAACCACCAATGGGCATCTGTTATCCTCAGCATCTGTCTGTGCCTTCTCAAAACATTCCTAGGTTTTCTATACCTGAATATGAGAACCCATTCCTGAACACCTTAGCCTGAAAGCAGGATGTTTTGTTTAGAGAGGTAGTTCCTGGGCTGCTAGATACGTACTCAGCAGCTGAGGTGAGGAGACACAACTCGGGATGGTAACCCCTGTGTTTTCCCGCTGCAGGGATTCGTCCTTACAAGTGTGAGGTTTGCAACAAGGCCTTCACGCAGCGCTGCTCGCTGGAGTCGCACCTGAAGAAGATCCACGGCGTGCAGCAGCAGTACGCCTACAAGCAGAGGAGGGACAAGCTGTACGTGTGCGAGGACTGTGGCTACACGGGCCCCACGCAGGAGGACCTGTACCTGCACGTCAGCGGCGTCCACCCCGGCAGCGCCTTCCTGAAGAAAACCTCCAAAAAACTCGCAGCTGTTCTGCAAACCAAACTGAGCCCCGTCCTGCAGAGGAACTCCAAAGAGGATGGCAAGGACGAGTGACACGGGGGCTCGCAGTGCTCGACAGCAATGAAGTTTACATGTAGGACTATATATATTATTTTTTTAAGAATAATTTTGAAAGGATCACCTGAAATTAAAGGGATGCTTTTGTTAACGGGACTCTCTTGATGTTGGTAAAACCTCAACTTGACAGAAATATTCCCATTTGTGATGGAAGCATCAGACTTTTTTTTATCTGGCCAATAAAAATGGAATGCTTGCAAAGGCTGTCACCTCTCAGATGGAGTATTTACTGAACTGACATTTGGGCAATCTGTTTTCTGTTCCAGCTCTACCACAGGTCTGAACACCCCTGACAAATCAGTTCACTTTTCCCCAGTGTATTTTGTAAAGTTAATAACTGTTACCTCCTGTGCAAACTACTTATGAGAGGTTTGGGTGAAAAGTGTTGGGTAAGAGTGGTACTCTATGCAACATTAATTAAAGTGCCTTAAGAACAGGAGTGCATTGCATCAGCAAATGAGTTAAAATGTGCAAATACCCTTAACTCTGCCCCCTGTGCAGTCTGCTAACAAGTTATGGGAGTGGGATCCAAGGTGAGTTGAAAACTCTTCTCAAAGGATGCAGAACGTTTTCTTCCCAAAGTTTCTCTACTAGCAAATGACATTATTCCAGGGCAGACTTTTGGTTGTGTCTTAGGTACTTTAAGCCACGAATTTACTTTTGTCATGTTGATATACAAGTGAAATCTTAACTCTGACATTTCTGGATTTGTCATGCTCACTTTGAGGATTATGACCACATCCTTTTAACATACACCAGTATCAACCCAGAAACCCAAAGAAAGCACTGTAATGACTTGAAAAGAAGTATTTTCTGTCATGATGAAATGCAATTTTGTGCATATTTTATGGTGTGTGTGTGTGTGTGTTTGGGGATTTTTTTTTCTCTTTTATATTCAAGTGCCTGTTCGTTAATACAACAATGCCATGAAAAGTGGGGCTGAGCTTGTGTCTTCTTCAGGAGATCAGTGCAAAACTGCAGGCACCAATCTGGCTGCTCCTCTATGACCACTGTCAGTGTAGAAGGCTCCTCCCACCTAAAATACAAAGTCAGGCACAGCCAGGACCTTCACAGTCACTGCTGCTAAAATGAGAGATTCTGAGCAACTTTGCAAGAATTGTAAAAAAATCTTTTCAACTTGCTTCAATTTTGTACAGGCACCTGCTTGGGTTTTCATGGGGAAAAACTTCTAGGGGTCTTCAAAACATTCCTAAGGATAATAATACTTTATTCAACACAACTGTTGGTGCTTGGGCCCTTGAAAACGAGGATAATAAAGTGATGCCACTGTGCTAAGAACAAACTTATCCTATGTAGCAGGAAAGTTTGTAGAATACTTTAATAAATGGGAAGTTGCTGAGGGAAAAAAAGCATCTGAGGTAAATTAGGAGATCATGACTTTACAGGAAGAGCTGAAGCCTGTGCACCGACCCCCAGGTCTTATAACTGAACAGTGTAAAGGGAAGGTTGCTCACCCTGCAATGGGATTAATGTTCGCCTGACTGCATGGGATTTGTGTGCTCAGCTCCTCTGAAACCTCAGCCCTTCCCCTGGCACAGCAGAGCTGTGGCTGAAACCCTTCCTCTCCAGCCAGAGACATATTTTGTGTGTGTACCTGCATGCATGGGCTGGTTTTTTATCCCTCCTGCACCACATGTTGCTTTTGCTCTCCCTCCTGTGCCACTGCCACAGCACACCCCTGCTGACAGAACCACAGGCACAGTGAGGTGTGCACAGAAAGGATTCACAGCAAAACAGAAAGGGAGCAGGTAGCAGGGCACAAGGGAAAACCCACTCTGGATGGAGAGCAAAGCTCTGGGAAGCTGGATGTCAGAGCTGAAGTAACTGCCCTGGTTGCCTGGCAGGTTTGTCTGCAGAGGACAGAGAGTGCCTGTAGCAGTGCCCTGGGCACAGCACTTGAACAGTCTGGCAGCTTAACTGAAACTGTTCACAAAGTGCGTTTGGGTTTGTGTGACACTGGTGACAGCCACCTGCCAGTCCTGTTACAGGACAAACCAGCTTGTGCTACTCCAGAAATGCTCCAGAGCTCAGCCAGGGATGCCCAAGGCAGCAGCCAGGCTTTCAGAAGTGCCAGACACGGTGACTCCCACCGCTGCTGTCTTTGAAGGCTGGCTGCCTCCTCCTGGCTCTCTGAGGTACAGACTCAGCTGGGACTTAGGTTTACAAAATGACTTTGCTGGCAGCCTCCCTCAAGCACGGGGATTTTCTTAAACAAATGGACACAAATCCAACAGGTGCCAGCCAACAACACTGCCCAGGCTCCAGACTGGTCCTTATTCATGAGGGGGCAGGATGAGGCTGAGCATTTACATGGTTCAGAGACATCTAATGGCTGAATGATGTACTGACGAAGAAAGCAATCCCACCCAAACGTTGCCCAGCACTTCAGCACTGCCCTCCTCTACCCAATCCCAATCAACCCAGGGATTTCAGTACCTTTTATCACCTCCTACCTCTGCCCACCCTCTTTGTATTCACAAACTGTCTTTCACAGAATACTGACACTGTTCAGTGACATTAAACCAGCCACCTGCTAACACTTTGTGCTGTGGGAAGATCCTTGTTAAACAGGTAGGACTTCAGAACACATGTGATGTGTTTTAATGGTGTCATCTCTGAACCAGCTTTTCAGTCCCCATGGTTTGTCTTTTTAGAAATCTAATTAAGCAGTTATGACATCACTAGGCCAGGTTTGAATAAGCAAGTACCACTCTAACTCAGTTTCACTGCACAAATTTCCACAGTTCAGTAATCTGGAGGCACAAGACTAAGCAGCACAGAGGTTTAAATTTCTGGGTTTTTAGCTATGGTTCTGGCTGATTTTCTTGAAGCTTAGGGGTTGGTCAAAATTTTATTTGTAAGCTGCAGCAGTCTTGTGAAAATCCATACATACAATTCATAGAAGACAAAGAGAATGAGGAAAAAAGCTTTCCAGAGCAGCACTGCCTGACATGATCAAGGCTTATTCTCTGCTTTACAGACCTGATTTTATATGCTTCAAAAGTAAAAGTTCTGTTTCAAAACATTTATTCACAAACTTACTTGGAAAAAAAACCAAACAAACCCAAACAAACAGAAACCCATAAACAGAAACCCAACCAGCAGCTCTTCACCCCTCAGAAGGCCTGGCTTCACAGCCACAGGCCTGCTTTGATACAGAAACTCACGTGACACTGGGGATCATTCCACAGGGGTGGGCTCCATGTTGGATCACACCCACAGCAGTCAGGAGAGCTCAAGGCAGTGGCAGCACAGAGCTCACAAGCCAAGGCACAGAGCCCGTTTCACAGTGCTGTTCTGTGGGCTGGCTGTTAAGAAACCTGCAGGAGGAGCCACTAGCAGCAGCTAATGTTCCCACCTCTCAGAACACTTGCTGGAAATTTCTGTGAGCATTGGTTACAATTCTGTTCCTCCCTTTCTGAGCCACTTTTGTTAAGTGGTCACTTTGCTGTAGTATTCTAAATAAGAGCTATTTCATTAAAACCCTCAGCACAGGTTTTCCAGCTGTAGCTGTAAGAAAAAACACAAATAGTAACAAGCCTGATGATGGCATGAGCGAGAACTGACTGAAACCCAGTCTACCATATCAATTTCTTTATCATTTGCATTTCTCTCAGCTCATACATTGCAGACGTTGTCTTGCTTTAGTTCACCAACTTCATTTTCAAAGACTCAGTTCTGCAACATTTTTTTTTCCTCAAAAATCACAAAAGAAAGATGATTTGATCAAGCATTTTTACTTGATGATAGAAACTCTTCTATCAACCTCAGGCTGTATAAACTGTGTGGGATAAAAAAGAGGCTAAATAAGTTGGCTTTGTTCTGCCTGGACCACTGAGGTCACCTACAGTATAAGCAAACAGATATTCCCCATTTGAAAGTTGCTCACCTTTTTGGGAGGGGAGGGAGGGGAACCCTGCTAGTAAGAAATTAGCCAAAGTTACTCAAAAAAGAATAGGAAAGTGGTACATTTAAAAAAAAGGTTCTTCCTTTGTCTTTGTGCTCAGACCATTTGCTCGTGCTTAGTCTGGGTCAGTTTTTGTCCATGTACTCTTCCAGGCGCAAGAGCCACTTACTCCAGTACTGTGAGCACAGGTCAGGATCCATGAAATGTGGATGTGCTGGAGAGCCGTTCTTGTAGGCAACCACAACGAGCCCACAGCGAACCTGCAGCACAAACAGGGGGCTGGCAGAAATCCAACATTTGTAGGCAACCCAAAGAGCTAAACCTCACTGCAAAACATCTTCCTAACATACACATCTCACGCAAGACATGAGGAATAAAAAGGGGCAATAGCTCACCATAAAACACTTGGAAACTTAAAATTCAAACGCTCCAAAAAACCCCAAGCACAAAGTTCTGAGTAACTTCAGTGGAAACCAGGGGACATGAACTCTGAGGATGAGTGATATTTAAATCCTGCAGATGCCAGGAAAATTGCTAGAGACTGAGGGGGCTTTGCCTGGGGCCATACAACCAGACTGGTGCCACTCTCCAGCTTCAGTCTGGATAAAAATGGTTACTTAGGTATGTTCTGACATCTTTCATACCTGACAAATCCCAAATCCTAAACAGCCACTGGCAGTGGGGGGGCAGGAAGCTAATGGCAGAATTCCAGCCCATATTTCACTCTGTAAGGATCATGTCTGTAGATTGTGCTTGTGTTTACTGACCTCTACAGTATTCTAGAAAGTCCTTTGCACAGCAAATGAATCAACCTGCTCTCTTCTGCTTCGTATTTCCTCCCTTCAATATTTGTATTGAGGTAAAAATTGTTCGGGCCAAGCAGACAGGCTAGAAATGCTTTTGGAGTCTTTAAAAACATTATTCCACTGTCTTCTGATGAAGTGATTCACTACTTTTCCCTGAGGAAACAGTACAGCTTCCAGACACAAGTGCAACACTTAGTCCTTAATTTGCTAGTGGGATTCAGCAAGACACGATGCAGGTAAGGCCCTCCCTCACCATTTTCTTGTTTGCAAGCTCTTTTGCTTTATTTCTTCCCCTGCCTCTTCCTACCCTTGACACAAGGAAAAAAACACACAGGACAGAGCACAGGGGATCACCCAGATGCCAAGTCCCTGGGAGTTCATCTAAGCATCCCTTGGTTCCACTGAGCACTTCCTTAAAACCACTGAAAATTCACTACTGGCAGCCAAGGGCAGCAGGATTAGCAGGAGTAGTGGAATTATTTCACAGTATGCCAGCTTAACCTGATCTAGGACTGGGCTCCTTTGTTACAAATCCTACCAACACATGCATGACGGACAGCAGGTTCTACAGGCAGGAAGAAATGAAGATAACACAGGTGTTGCTGCTTGTCTCGACATGCAGCAGGCCTACTGACCTGGAAGTCATAATTGGCATCATGATTTATGGCTCCAATATATGCTGCAACCTGTAATGGGTTGTCATAAGTATTCTGCAGAAATGGCTTTGGTTTCTCCGAAGTTTTCCAGTCGATCACACACAATCGGCCCCTGCACAGGAGAACAAAATAGGACAATGCTTTAAACTTCAGTTTGGTCACAAGTGAGAAAACAGGGATGACACAGCACATACAGACTTCTCACTCTCAGCCTGTTTCACCCTGATGTCATGTTGCTCATTATTATCTCTAAACAAGTCTCTTTCGCTGGCAGTTTTGATCCTAAAAACCAAAGCTTACTAAAACCTGCCACAGTTCCTGGAAAGCGCTGATGATTGCTTAAACCTGTCCCTTCTGCAGTAAGGAACTCTCCACCAGAAAAAACAGAGCAGGTTCATCCAGGGGAGTTCCTCCATTTTGCCAGTCCTAGAGCTCTGTCCAGCTTCCCCCAATCACACCCCGGCCTCCAGAACACCAGGGGCACCACAGGAGTCTGAGGGAAGGGCACCTCACCGATACTTGGCCACACAGTCGACCAGGCCCAGGTACTGCAGGGTCTCGTGCTGAACTCCGCTTTCCAGAGCCTTCACCTCGCTGATGTCTCCCAAGACATGTTCCACGCTGGATAAGTAGCCAGCCACGACATCATCTTTGCCCTGCTCCTTAGCTGCCTTCTCTTCAGACAGGAAAATTGATTCCAAAGCTGAATGGAAGAGCTCTCCCTGGAGAAAAAGATCTAAGAAAAATGGGAAAACCCCCTCACATTTTAGACACTACTTTAGATTTGTATCCTACACTTTACACAATGCAGCTCTTAAACCAGTCCTGGTTTTTGTACTGAAAGTTTTGAGGGTGTGGGGAGAAGGAAAAGAAACAGAAAATAAATTGTCAATAGTAAAATTATAAATAAATGAAAATATATATAAATAAAATATATCCCTTATATTAATGCTTACTTTATTTTTTTTAGTCTCATTGATTACTCATACATACACTGGATAAACTAAACAATTACTGAAAAACTTCACCATAAACAGCAGGGCACACTGGTTTTTAAACACTCAGCATTTTAGGAGTTCAAAATGCCTATTTCCATCTTGTCACCAAGCAGCTTTGTAACAGCAAAGAGGCTCAGTAATACCAGCTGGAAAATATCAATTTCTAAATAGATACTGGCAAATAGAGAACTAAAGGGAAGTCAGAAAGAATTGAGCAAAGTATGTTTACAGTCTGATTCTTGTTTTCCACAAATTGCTAAATCCATTTTCCTGGTCCTAGAACAAAGACCAGAGCTTAGGCTCATTGGTAACAGGTACACTCACAACATGCTCTCATGAAATGGAAACAACTTCATGGATTTCCAAACCACTTGGCCTAATGTACCTGCCAGAAATCCATACTGCTTCTACTCTGCAATCACACTGTGGCTAGACTTACTTTTGGTATACTCTTCAAATCCCTCTTTTCCAAGTTCCTCTATCATTTTATTCTTCCATCTTTCCAGATAAAAGACTTGCTGTGGAGAGAGGGTTTCTTGAAGGATGCGGGTAACACTGGGCATCTTTGCTCTTTGTAACCCGATTTTCATGGGG
This sequence comes from Corvus brachyrhynchos, assembly GCF_000691975.1. NCBI lineage: Eukaryota > Metazoa > Chordata > Aves > Passeriformes > Corvidae > Corvus > Corvus brachyrhynchos. Next base: position 18,398,218 of record NW_008237239.1, on the reverse strand, counting down.
ACATTTGAATCACTGCTGACAGGAAGAATTCTCTTGCTGGGGTTTATTAAAGGAACCCAGTTCTTGGGAGTTTTTGTCCCAGCTTTAATTGGAGGTCTGTGTTTATTTGGTGGCCCATATAACCAATTGTCCTCCTCAAGTATTGTCTCTGGTGTTTGGGCACTGGTTTTGTAGGATGTAACAGAGTGGACCAAGTTCTTGTATTTTTCTTGGTCGACTTGTTCATAACTGTTTCCTTTTTTCTTTTTACTATAAACACATGCAGAGGTAGACAGACACGTGTATGGGAATTGCTTTTGGCAAAACGGTATTTGAAAAAGCATTTCCAGGCTCCCTGCTTTCCTGGACAGGATCTGTAGGAATTGCATCCTGACAAGAAGTGTTTGTGAGCAGTTAGAGTTTTCTTCCTTCTGTCAGGAACAGTCTGTGGGTTACCATATTTTTTCCTCCTGTGGAAAAAGAAATTTGTGATTTCCAGAGTCACAAAACTCTGCCACCATCCTATTCTTGCCCTTTGCCAAACAAAGAATTGCTATGCCCAAAGTGTCTTCAAACACCTTGTACCACCTTTACTCTTCAGATAAATAAGAGAAAGACTCAATGAGCAAGGAAAAGAGGAAATGCTCCCGAAAAGAACAGCTGCTGGCCTGACAAATCTGAAATCTGAAACACTTGAAGATTTGTTGCAAGCAGCAAAAGTTGCATCACAGGACATCCCTACAGCAACAGTATCAGAACTGCCATGGAGGTAGGCACAAAAACCTGATCTGCCACAAACAACCCCCCAAAAGAGGGAGGGGGAAATAAAAGCTACAGAGAGGAGACTGAAGCTAATCCATTGCTGTGAGGTATTAAAACTTTTAAGTTTATAGTGAATGACCAACTTAAGGGGACTGTGGGGACAAGGTACCTTATGGGGTATAAACCCACATCTTTCTTTTGTATACCTAGGAGAAAACAGACAGCAGGATATACAACTGTGAAACTTGAAGCTAGAAAAGCCAAAGAGAAACCAGATGCACTGTGAGTATTTTCAGATTCAAAGATTTTTTTTTTAAAGTTCAGAATAAAATATAAAAGTATTTTTCTAAACCAAGTTTCAACCATAGCTATGCTCTAACACACTTAGGAAATTTAAAAGCAAGAACAGCATACAAGCAATACCAGTCTCAGCACACCTGCTAGAGCTGCACTGGAACTGCAGTGCTGAGCCCTAGGAAGGTTTTTGCACATGGATAAAATGCAACACTTCCATAGCAGCATTTCACACGCAGAATTGAGGCCCCATTCTCCTACTGAAGTGATCTATTTACCATTCCAAAGCTCCCTCCATCCACTGCAAAGACAGAATCCCTGCTCACTGCCAGCTAACAGCAGCATTCTGTTCCTGACAATCCTTCCACGTTGCTCTCTTCCTTCCCCACACTCCTCACACAGCGCTTCCCACGCCGCCCGAGCCGTGGGCGCCACGGGAAACAAAACCACGGGGAGTTATTTTGTGTGGACAGATCCCAGAGCTGCAGTGGGCACGGTGTGGGGGTGAGCATCTGTCACAGAAGTTTCCAAAAACGGGGCAGCTGATTAGAACAAGGCATCTCCCAGAAGGAGGCTGAGACTTGGGACTCGGGATCCATAAATATTGTCCTTCAGCTGTGAAGGACAAAGCCATGCAGGGGTACCAGTTTAATCAGGAGCAGGCAGGTACGCTGCTTTTCTCCTCACTGGCTTTACATTCTCACACCCTTTGGGGGGCTTGGGCAAATACAACCTGTGCTGTAACCTGGTGGCATGCAACTGATACAAAAGTAACCTCTCAACAGCAAATCCTAAAAAGCAGTGCAGAAAAATTAATCTCTCCTCTCTTAGGGCTTACCTCTAAATAGAGCTGCTAGAGCTGGGATTTAAAATAAAAGAGGAAAAACATGTTCTTATTCCAGTGTTAACAGTATCCAAGCCTGTAGTTTCTTGGGCTATTATTTGAAGATTATTATCAGAAAACGTTGGGCCAGTGACTGCGGCTTTGTTCCATAAAGCCACAGCACAAAAGAAGAAGTTTATTCTGGCTTTATGCCAGCTGCAGGAAGCAAGAGGATAACTGATTCAGCATAAGTTCACCTGTAGTAAGCTGCTCCCTCAACACGTTCTAAGGAATAAATTTATACCAGATCAGTGTTTTGAATCACGGAGCTATTGAAATATGGAATCTTATGAGCTCTAGAATTAATTTACTGCAACACAATGCTTCAGTGAATAGTCTGAATTTTGAGTTAACAGCCTACATTGTGCTGGGGAATACACCTGTGGAATTTCCAATACCTGAGGAAATGTTTGTGCACTGTATGAACAGAACCACCAGGAAAGGGAGAGTTTGCCAGCTGCTGTCCCGTTTTATAAAAAGAAAGAGGTTCTAGGATTGCTTAGAAATATGGAACCCTTGTGCCCAGCTGAATAAAGAATCATGTGTTTTTCAAGAAATCACAGTGGCACTTCTGTGCAGATAACTTACAAGAAACAAATGGAGTGGTTGGGATCTACTCTTGCACATAAATAACAGAATTTAACTGAGATTTCCCTCTAGGGAAGTGTCTCCCTTCTCTCTGAAGGCATTTGTATTGAAGACTGGCAGAATTGCATCAAGTGTTGCACGATGAGCCACACCAGAGAACAGAAAAAAAAAATTAAAGTAATCTGGAGGTAAAAAAAAAAAAAATCAGGAGGACTTAACTTTCCCAAGCAAGTTGACTTTGCAGCTCCAACAATAACTGAGCTAACACAACTGAGGCAGTTTTCTTCCAGGATAGGAATGGTTTAACGGAAGGAAATATAAAGCATTACATCCATAAAAACCTACCTGCAACTGTGGTTTCAGACAATAACCAGTATGGGTTTTTCTCCACAGCCACCTATCCAGCAAGAAAACAAAGCACTGGCTTACTTCAGAAAAAGAGCACTGCTAAACACACCTACAGATCTGTTGCCCAGTGTCCCTAATTTGAGGAGAACAAACCCACTGATGAAGGTATAACTGTGAGTTCCCTGCAGTTTGCAAACTACATTACTGAACCTATCCAGGTTAAAAATACACCTCCCTCTTTTGGGATGTTTAGGGCACAAAGAGAGACAACTTAGCAACCCGTTTAAAGCACAAGCCCACAGGGCTACCCTTAACCAAAGGGTAACTTCAACAAGCTTCAGTTCCCAGTTCAAGCTTCATTCCCAGATCAGCACTGGGAATGGAACTAGTGGGGAATAGGGCTGTAACACGAAGTTAGCGTTTTCTGCGATCTGTGAAAGAGCTGGGCCAACACCAGTGACCACCAAGTGCCCTCAGGCAGACAAACTTTCTACATGGGCTCCAGGTGTCTGAAAAATCCCAGATAAGATAAGCCCGCTCTTGTGCAGAGGGAGATAAACCACTCCGGACAAGAAGCCCCGCCGGACGCGGGCATGCCCAGCCACGGCAGCCCGGCCATGCGGGCCGCTCGCTGCCGGACCCGGGGGCAGGTTGGGCCAGGGGAGCACTCCGCCGCGCTCATCGCGCATGCGCCGCCCGCTGCCTCACGGGACTTGTAGTTCTCCCGCAACGCCAGCCGCCAGCCTCTTCCCCTTCGCTGAAGCGCCCCGAAAGGTGGTAAGAGGGGCGCGCCCGCTCCACCCCTCGCTTCTTGGGTGTTCTTTGAAGGGCTATAAGGAAAAGAACCCAAATCTTTAAATGCAAGACAAAAAAAAATAAAGCGTTGTGGTGCCATCTTGGATGAAGGCAAACAGCGCCCTGCCCTCACCGAAGATGGCGAGTGCCCCTCGGGGGGTGTGGCGGCGGCGGCTCCGCCCGGGTTATATGGGAGGAGGTGGCGGGGAGGAGGAGAAAGAGAAAGGTGGAGGGTGGTTGCCTCTCCCGGAGATATGGCTCTGCTCCGTGGGGACGCGCAGGACAAGGTGAGGGCGGCGGGCCGGGTCTGGCTGGGGCGGGCGGTGAGGGCGCAGCCGAGCTGCCCCCGCGGCGTGAGAATGAGCTCCCTGCTCCCTCTGCCCCCGGCAGCGCTGGGACAGTGACAGGTTTTTAATTTCTGCTCCGTTTAGGGTTTGTTTTTAAAATATTAGTCGCCTTAGTCCTCGTGCCTTTGGCGCACCCACGTCTCCTGATGGCGGGGGATCAGGGTGGCCCGGGGCGAGCGTGGGGAGCAGCGCCTGAAGGGAGAGGTGCCCCGGGAAAGACAGGGGGGTGGGGAGGATTAAAGCCGGAGTGGGAAGGAGGAGGAGGAAGGAGGGAAGGGCTGTGGAGCTGCCGTGAGCCAGTGCGGGTTGCACTCCTGTGCCGAGGTAGGAGCAGGGCGATAACCAGGGCGCTGGAGCTGCGGGAACTGGGCCTGGCAGGTGATGCAGGAGCAGGACCTGCTCGCCAGGACCTGTCCCTGGGCACAGCCGGCGAAGTGCTGTAGGCGACTGTGCTGCGGGGGGGTTAAACTTGCTCTTCCTCAGTGGGTCAGCTGCCCTGCGTGTCAGTGACCGGCCTTCCTGGCGGTGTGCTCTGGGTTAATTAGGCTGTCAGCTGTCACTTCACCTGCGGTGCCCCTTTCCCGTGGTTGTCACATCAGCAGCTCGCTTGGGTTTCCTTTGTCCGGAGAAGTGTTGAAGCTGTAAGTGCCAAGGAGCTTCATGTCTTCCCTTTGAAGCAGCACAGGGTGTTTCCTAATGTGAAGACTCTCAACTTCTCAGAGGAAATGCAAGTAAAATGCTGAAACAGGAACTTTGTGAATTAATGTTTATGTAGTGTAGACAGTGATTGGAATTATCTCTTCTACTGGACAAGCTGACTGGGTTAACTTTTGCTCTTAATAAGGTTTAATAACTACCCTCAACACACCTTGAAAAGGAGGCAAAGCAGCCCTGGAAGAGTCAGCAAGTTGCCTATTTGCCTTTCATGTTGTCACATCTGCATGTGGTTTTTGCACTGTGGCTAAGCTTCACTGGCAGGAAGGTGACTTTGTTTTAAGCTGTTAGGTGTGCTGAAAGTCTCTTCAGTCTCTGTTTTCGCCAGCTTTTTGGAGCATGCATATTAGCTGAGGCAAGAAATACACCAGCTTTTATTAACGTCTTCTGGATAATTTCATTTTTTCTGCTTCTCTTCCATATGAATCTTGTTTTGAAACAATCCTGAGTCAGTAGGACAGGCAGAAGTTTGTAGAAGAAGCATTTTCTAGTAGCTTGCTTTGAGCTGTGAGCTGGCCAGTGCTTTAAGTCTTTTCTGCTGCATGTGAAACTCTTTGTGTTAAAGTGTCTGCCCTTGGAGAATACTGAGTCTTTACAGGCCTGCAGGATCTGCAGGTGAGGGGTGGAGTGGAAGGTCAAACATCAACTCTCTTGCAGCAATTGGTAACTTTTGAGTGTTTATGTGCCTTTCTAACTCAGACAGGAATATCGGGGGGAGGGGAAAGCATTCTCGTGGTGGGGGCTGGAGTAGCTTTAAACTCTGATGCTCAGTGGACAAAGATTAGCTTGTTTTAGGTTGTAGGGCTGTCTTGGGATTCCAGCAGCACCGGGGAGGATAGAAATGCTCCTATCTTGTCTGTTCCTGTTCAGGCAAAGAAACAACAACATGGGACTGGTGTGTGACCAGTAGATAAAACCCGTGCCTGTAAGGGAAACTTCATTAGGCATTAACTTAAATAGGAGTCACTGTTAAGTATAAACTAAAAACTGACCCTGAGGTGGCAAAGCAGGAGAGGATCAGGATATGTAGGAAGAGGAAGGGAGGGTAGGATAAGGGTGATTGGAAGTGCAGTGGAAAATAAGGTTTAATCTGTCATGGGGGAGGAAAAGGCACTTCAGAATTTGAAGTGAGTAGTGGGGCTTCCAAGCTATTTGAGTAAATACCTTGGTATTTCTTAATATCAGTGACTTCATGGTATTTTAAGGCTTCAGTCTGCAGTTAAAGTGTTCTAGATCAAAATCCTGAGAGCATGTATTGTAGCCCCTCTTTCTCAAAGCAATCAGTGGAAGACAAAATGTTGTGTCATGGCCTGGGACTTGCTGTTATCGCTCACAAATGGTGATTCTCTGCTGGACAAATTCTGCTGCATGTTCTGGAAGGAATGAGGCCACACTGGATCTTGCCTGTGCTTAGCAAAAAACCTGCTTCTGCATGCTGCTGGGCCTGAAATCAAGTGGGGAGGTGAGCTGCTAGCAAGGTGACAGCTCCTGGATAGGGATAACACAGGCTCAAGGACATGCAGCCTCCACGATGCTGGCCCAGCAGTTTGGGCTAATGGAAGGTGAAGCCAGCATGGTGAGGCTGCTGTATTCCTGAGGCTCCCTGCCACCGGCTCTGGCCTCACTGTAGGAGGTCAGGAAAGCATTTTTGGGGATGCTGATTGTGGCCTGGGGGTTTGCTGCTGCTGCACAATTTCCATTTGAGCGGGGCCAGGAGTGCTCAGCCCCAGGCTGTGCTCTGCAGGCACACAGGGGGCTTGCCCTGCATGGCCAAAGCTGCTGCTTGACTCCTCGAACTGAGGAAGAAGCTGTGGCTTGGGTGGAGGTGTCCTGTGTGCTGCTGGTGGTACAGGGTGAGCCCGTGAGGTTTTTGCTTGGAATATGGCATCCTTGAATGTTTATAGTGTCCTTCCCTCTGTCAGGAGGGGTGTGACCTGCTGGTTTCTGCAGAGATCGTTGCAGAGATCCCTCTGGCAGGAGAGGGCCAGTTTATTGCACAGCCAGAGGCAACAGGTGCTCTGGGCCTTCTGCTTCCTTGGCAAGCACTGCACTTGCTGAGGAATGCCATTTCAGTGTGATTACATTGAGCTGTTATTCCCTCTTTATCTGTGTTTTAAGCAAAATAATTAAACCTTTGCATCACTGGAGCTCTCCAGTCCAAAGTCACAAATTTGGGGAAGCATTTTCTATAGCATAAGTAAGCCCTGGTTCAATTTTCCTGGCTGTGTGTAACCAGACCACTTCAGGACTGTTCAGCTCAGTGTCAGAGTGGTAACAGCAAACCTGTCACAAAGGCTGCAAGATCCAAACTTCACATGTGCTCTGTTGGCTCTGTAGTGCTGCATGCCTGCAGTGCACTTTCAGATGTCCTTTTAGCATCCTGATTAAAAGGAAACTTAAGCTGTTTGTGCTGAATATGACTAAAATGTAGTTCCAGCAGCTAATGCTGCTGCTATCTGCTGGCCAGATTCTCTGCTGGTTAACTCCTGGGTGTCGAAACAAGGCCCTCTGGAATGGAGGGCTCTGTATAACATCAGAAAACATCATGATCTTTTAGTGGTCTCCGGAGGGCACCTAAGCAGCTTTAATTAGAAATCCTGCCCTGTAAAAAGTAATGGATTCTAGGCAGTGGCAGAGGTAATTACTACTGAAGTCTTGTTTGTGGGCTGTTGCTTGAATGACAGCAGGGAGGTGATCAGTAAGGGGAGAGGGTTTTTAAAAGGTAGCTGACAATAAGCAGAAAGCTTTGACATGTGAGCCCTTGTGGAAGGGCTCCTTGCTGCTTCCAAGAGCCTGGCTATGTGGAAAACCCCTGGATTAATCTGTCTTTGAGAACAAATGCGTATTTCGCTGGCAGTCAGAAGTTGTACACAGTTGCTTGCACTGGCAGATTCTTTTGTTAGAATGCAGAAGTGACACCGAGTCATCCAGAGCTGATGCTAAAACTGCAAAGGGTGGAACTGTAAAAGCAGCAGCTCAGGCCTCTCGCCAGAACTAAGAGACTTCAGTGGTTGAGGGCATTTCCTTCCACTGGGTGCCTGCAAGCATCAAGATGTGTTTGCATTTGGGTGAGGCCTGATCAGAAATGTAATGTCTGTCAGGCAGAAGTCTGGGTAGCTGATGGTCATCACACCATTGTACTGAAGTGATCCAGCTTTCCACTCCCCCAGCATCTCTAACAAATGGAAAAAAAGCAAAATTCTAAAATTCTACCTGGAATGGGTACAGTAGTAATCTCTGATGTTTCCTGGGCTTCTAGATCAGGTGTTTGTCATGGTGTCCTAATCAGTACCATAATATCTATTTTTAATCTTCTCATCCTGAAACCTAGAAATGTTAACCAATATGATATCTATGTTATTGTGAAGGGCTCTGCTTTGTCTTGTTCTAATTTCCAAGTTGGACAGGTGGACAGTATCTGTGCTGAACAGGGAGTAGTTTTGCTTGAATCCTCAAGAAACCCCAGGAATCCTGAAAGAAAGTCACTGATGAGTCTTGAGTCTAGAAGTGGGAGGTGTCAGAGAAGCTGCAACAGTTTCTGTAGTCATGGCTAACCAGAAGCTGCTTCTGGGAAAGAGAAATGAGAGTTGAAGGTGAGAGTACTGTGCTGGCTTTGGCTGAGTGTTTCAGTTTGCAGCCCAGCCCAGCTGTTTCCCCTCTGTGTGTCCTCTGTGCCTATTTGGGTATCTGCTACAAGTAAGGAATAATCCCTTCCCAGCTGCTGAGCTTGGATTATATCCCTTGAGGGTATGGAGTACAGACTGGTTTCTGGTGACTGGATGGGGAAACTTCAGTTCTCTTGCCCTACTTCCTGGAGTCCTGGGAGGAAGCAGTGACATCCTAGCAGAGAAATGCCCCTGGATATGAAGGAGCTGCCAGAGAGTTCAGGTGGAGTGGTGACCTGGGAAAGCCTTGGGTTGGATGCCTGCTGTGGTAAAAGAACAATCCTGGGGTATGGAGATGGATGTTTAATCCCTTTGCTCTGCACAGCCTTCATGTGACCATAAGCATGTTGGT
>NW_008237239.1:18375653-18389245 GCF_000691975.1 Corvus brachyrhynchos | reverse complement strand
GTAGGATGGGTGTTGCAGAGATGGTGGCACGAAAGGTCCTGCGTGCGGAGCCATTGGTGCTGCAGAGCAGGTGCTTGTGTGGGTCAGGGGTTGGTGTGGGACACCTGCTGTGGGTGCTCACTGAGTTAGTGTTTTATAGAGCTCTGCTGACAGGAGTGGAGCTTCCTGCTTCCCATTCAGGGGACAAATGCTGCTCCAGCACTTTTTGTCGGGAAACAAAGCACTCCCTCCTCCTGAAGTCAGACAGCGTGAATATTCCCTTTTTAGTCTGAACCGTGACTGTGTAATCCTAAAGGTCTCTGGCCTGGAGTTAGGAGCCCACAGTGACCTCCACAGACCTACAGCAGACCAGGGGTCTTACAATCCTTGGTTTCATATAGCTCCAGGTCCTACTTGCAGTTGGTGCAGGGTGCCAGGAGACACATGCTTGTGACATGTTAACTGCTTTAACCTGACCAAGCAGGACTGCTTTATGTTCATGCTTGTCTGTCTCTTGTAGACAACTACTAAGCATGCAGGGGTGTGCAGACAGCATCTAATCATGGGTTACTTTCTCCACAAGACTTTGTAAGAAAGCTCCCAAATTCAGGACTGTCTGAGTTGTGTAATCCTTTCCTTAGTTTAGCTGAGAGGAAACAGTTTCCTTTGGCTTATCATACTTTCCAGACTCAGCAGTTCATATTGTTAGCACTGCTGATCCTGTTTGGACAGCAAATAGAAGTAAGCAAGATGTAAAACACTGGGGTCTGCATCTTTCTGCTTTGGCCGGTGGTGTTATCTGGCTGGGAAATGGGAAACACCAACCAACTTGCCTTTCATTTGGCAACAAACAGCGAGCTGTGCTCTCAGTGAAGCTGATGGCTGACTGGTGGCCTTCTACCTGTCCTTCCTGCAGTGCCTGAGTGGAGCAGCTTCTGCCCAAACCCATGTCAGTGACCGCTGAACCATGCACCTCTGTTTGGCCTGTGCCTTCCTAGCAAGGACCAGAATTGCCTGCCTGTATGGGAACATAACAGTATGTCCTAAGTGGTGACTGGAGGGAAGTGATTACTGTTGGAATCCCTGTAGAGTTTGGAGTCCCACCATGTCCTTTTGGATGTGAACAGTGCCAGGGAGTGCTAGGAACTGTGTTCCAGGGCATGCTCTGTAAGTGTGCTTGCTGCCAAGGCAATGCCCAGGATGGGCTAAAAGTCTTCTGTCCTTCCCATCTTCTAGGAAGCTTAACATGTTGCAAGCCATAAGGCTTAAAAAGTTTTATCTGTTACCTATCTCCTTTTAATTCTAGCTAACAGTGAGGACACAGCAGACAGAAGTGTTTTTATCATGGCTGGAGGGTGCAGTGGTTGGGATATCCCTCACTTGTGCACGGCAGTCTCACCATAGGGGAGAGCAGTGGCAGGGGTGAATGTTCCCAGTCCTGGCAGCTGTGTCCTCTGCAGGCAGCCAGAGAGACTTGTCACATACCAGGTCTGGACTGCAGATGGCCAGCCTAGGGGGAGGGAGCTTCCAGAGCCTTTTGGAAGCAAAGCTTCACCTTACAACAGGCGGCAGCCCATCAACAGTTCTTAGGCAGCTTTACAGAGGCTTCAGGCAGCATTTAGCCATCTGTGATATGATAGGATTGCTCAGATCCTGGCACCATTTGCCTGTGGGCTTGGATGCTGAAACTTAGTGTACACAGCAGCAGTAGGAGCAAGCTCCTGGCTGGTGTGGTCTGTGCTGCAGAGTGGTGAGATTGCAGTTCTGGTGCAGTTCTCTAGCCTGCTTTTCTGAGGCGGCCTTCAGAATTATCTCCAAAGGATAACCTCAGCATTCCTCCTGGCTCATACAGTCGCTCTTCAGCAAATTCCCTGTGTTGTGACCTTGATCTCTGGTGGTTTCTCCCTTATGCAGAAAAGAGCAATGATTTGCTGGGCTGCAGCACTCAAGGGAGGGCCTCTCAGAAGACACTCTTCATGTGTAAGCTGGAGGATCTTCAACTGAGAAAGCTATTCCACTGCTCTTTAAAAGTTTAAGTATGCTTGAAATGATGTTCTGGGTCTAGGCTCTTGGAATGAATGAAGAAATAAGCCCCCAAAGGAAGATGCTGGCTCAGTTTAAGGCTCTTTGAAGCACTGGGAAAGCAATTCTGGTCATATGGGATGTACCTGAAGGCAGGGGTATAGTGCAGTGTGGTTCTTGTTCATGACTGGTGATCAATGAGCTTCACTAAACCTACTTGATGCTTGATCAAGGATTATTCTGTGAATTCTCTTGCAGCTGAGGTCTGTATCTGTAGACCTGAATGTTGATCCTTCTCTCCAAATTGATATCCCCGATGCCCTAAGTGAAAAGGACAGAGTGAAGTTCACTGTGCACACTAAGGTAAGGTCACAGGCAAAAAGAGGCTGTGCAAGTAACAGATGTATTTGCAGTACACATACCTGCAAAGATGGGCTTGGCAATGAAGAAAATCTAATTAGATGGAGATTTTCCACTTAAAGGTGGCCTGAGGATGTGTGTGTATATATATATACAGAAACTTCAGATTTCCTAGGATTTGAACACTCTAAACAGAGACAAGTAGCTGATGGTTAGGTTGGCTTTGCTAAGAAATCCTAGCTAGATGCCAGAAGGCTGGGGGGTAGGAAATGAGCTACTGTGAAATGTCACAAAACAAACTGCATTAAAACAGTACTTTTTTTTCCAACGGTCTCCTTAGTGGTACTGTTGAATAAGTGCCAGCTCAGCTAAAAGGGAGTGGGCAAGGCTCTTACTAAGCAGAATAGCTTCCTTTGGAAATGGACAGAAATGTTTCTAAAAGCACTGATTTATAAAACAGTGGGGCTTCTATATATTCTCTTCCAGACTACACTGCCAGCTTTTCAAAGCCCTGAGTTTTCAGTTACAAGGCAGCATGAAGACTTTGTGTGGTTACATGATACGCTCACTGAAACTGAAGAGTATGCAGGACTCATTGTAAGTACTTCCTGAAGACTGTGATTCTAGCTGAAAAACTTTAGCAATCTAAAGTGCCTACTAATAAGGGCATGAAATATGTTTTACCAGTGTTACTGGTGTTTTGTGACTTGGGTGTTCCCTATGCCTCCTGTTGCCTTAATTCCCTAAACATCTTGAGCGGTATGGCATTTATGTCCATGTTCCATATAGCTTAGAGCAGCAAAAGATGCTTTGAGAGTCCTTGAGTCTGCGGTGGTATTAATATCTGCCTGAAGATGGCACACTGAAATAATCTATTAAATGTGGTCTTTCCTTCCTATCATGATTCCTTAGGAGGTGGCTGGCTGTGGGGTGGATTACAGAAACTGTTTCTCCGGGTTGGTTTTCCTTGTGGGACAGGGATAACACAAAAATGTCAATGTGCCTCTAGAATTCCTGGGTCATGCACTCTTTACCACACTTTCCCATGACCAGGCAAAAGAGCCTTCTTCCAGAGAAGGCTAGAAGTAATCTTGGAAGACTTTATTTGCTAATATCCATGACTAACCAATTCCTTGCCTAGATACCTCCAGCACCTTCAAAGCCTGACTTTGATGGTCCCAGAGAGAAGATGCAGAAGCTGGGGGAAGGAGAAGTGTCTATGACAAAAGAAGAGTTTGCCAAAATGAAGCAAGAGCTGGAAGCGTAAGTAAAATGGGTCTACTGCCAAAAGCTGCATTTAGAGAAGCCTCCTGGGAGAGCAGCCTCATTTGGTGATAAATGATCTTGAGTTCAAAACCCTTGTTTTGAAGGGTGTCTTGAAAATCCTGGAGCTGAGGAGTTGCCCAGCTTTTCCAGCTTTCAAGCTGGAAAACTTCCTAGCTAAAGAGATTGGAAGTAGCTTCACTATCACGAGCTGGCTATTTCAGAAGCCTGCAGTTGAATATTTTCATGGGATAAACTTAAAGCAGTTCTTTGTATATTGAAGAAAGCAGTACAAGGGAGGATCTCAGTCTGTTGTTTCCTTGCAGTGAATACCTCGCTGTCTTCAAGAAGACTGTCTCATCACATGAGATCTTCCTGCAGCGGATTGCTTCTCATCCTGTGCTCAGCAAAGATCGCAATTTCCATGTTTTCCTGGAGTATGACCAGGATGTAAGACTTTTTTCCTTGTTTCCTTTTCCAAGTGAGGTAAACTGTTAGGAGTGTTCTTGTTTTTGCTGGGCACAGTCAGAATGTTCTGTGAATCTTTGCAGCATCAGCAAGTAGATTTTGCAAGTATTTCTATGAGATGACTGAAGGATGAAAGCCTGACCTTCAGACTTTTCTGTTATAAATCTCAGTGTTTCTAAGTCTGTCAAATTTCTCAGGAAGCCACCTTTGCATGTCTTTATCTTGGGAGCATGTATGACTCAGGTGTACCTGTGCTGTGTTGCATGATCCTGAAATGGAGGAATGGAGGTGTATTAAAGTCAGTCCTGCATGTGTTTTGTCACACCTAATTGAGTGATAAATGCTGATCCAAGATATGCAAGGAGAAATTGAACTGTTTCTGGAAATAAGAAAAATCTGTGGCACAGAGTAGTTGAACTACTTGTAGCCAAGCCACTTGTTACATGTTACATTTTTATATGGGTGTTATGGAGGGCTTGGAAATGAACCTGCTCTGACACGTGCTAGATATAAAGGATGTTACTACCTTGCAAGTGACAAAACAGTCACTGTTTTTTCCTCTCTGGGTATAACTTTAAATCTGATTTGGCCTCTCTATTACAGCTGAGTGTTCGGAGGAAAAACACTAAAGAGATGTTTGGTGGCTTTTTAAAAAGTGTAGTAAAGAGTGCTGATGAGGTCCTCTTCTCTGGAGTCAAGGTAAGGTTGTTGCTTTGTCTCTTACCCTAATCTTGATTGTTTCTTGCTTCCTGCTCCAAGGAAGTTACCCCTGTCTGCTTCAGGCTTGCTGTGCATGAGGCTCAGCTACTGACATTAACCTGCCTTGTTAGTGCTCTCCCAACTTGAGGGGAGGAGCCTGTATTAATTTTGACTTCTATAGAAATAAGACACTGGAGCTTTAGGCTGTTAAATTTATAATTTAACAAAGTTTCTGGATGCAGAAGAGTTGCTTTAATACCTGATACTGGTGGAGAGGAAGAAATTATAGCTTCAGGAAATGGGCGTGTGGATTTTGTCTGCTTTGGAGCTCTGAATAGACGTGATTGATGGGTTTCTGCTTATCTAGACAAGATCAAATACTAAAGACTCCTGTAACTGGTCTTGCTCCAGCTTTTATCATGTTGCCACGGCAACACTTCCCAATAAGCTTGTTGTTCTATCCACAGTGTCATGAAACATTACAATATGTATCATGTTTGGTGTGGATGAGAAACAACCTTGTAAACTGCTTAGCCCTTAGCTAGAGTGTTGCAGCAGGCTTAGGAAATAAATTTCCAGCAGCTGGGAGTCCTGAGGGTTGTCCCATACCAACTTACTGGCTGCTTCAGACAACCTGCATCAGTATTTGAGTGTCAACTTCATCTTCCCTGCATAGTGAGAAAGAAGCTTGGCAGGTGGCTTGGTTTGTCAAACCCTTGCCTCACATCTGGTCTTGAACATTTTTTCAATGAGGACTGGTGGGCCTCATGCTCAGGCCCAGGTTATGTTTGTTTCTTTGGCCCTTCCCAAAATAGGGAAGAGGTTGTATTCTGCAGTTCCTGACTTAACAGGTCATATTCTTTTTCAGGAAGTAGAAGATTTTTTTGAGCAAGAGAAGACTTTTCTTGTGAACTACTACAACAGAATCAAGGATGCATGTGCAAAAGCAGATAAGATGACAAGATCTCATAAAAGTGAATCTTTTCAAAGCCCTTTCAAAAGATCATGCAGTTTTGCTGATTTCAGCCTGAAAACCTTGTCTTGTTCTTGCAGATGTTGCAGATGACTATATTTATACTTCAGCTTGTTTGAACAGCCTGGCATTAGAAGAGCCTACAATTATCAAAAAGTAAGCAATTCTAACTGCTCATAAACACATCCTGAGTCTGGCAATACCAAGTTTCATCTGTAAAATCCAGAGGATTGAGTCATAGGTGGTTTGAGTTTCTTGAATTACAAGCAAGTGGCATTAAAACTTTCCTTCCTCTGGTACTCCTGCTGTGGCAGACCTGATGTTATCAATTGCACCTAACTCTGAACTAGTTGATCTCTTGCCTGTTGTGTCCTAGAGGTTACTTGTGCTGGTCATCAACACTTATAAACAGAAATCTCCTTGCTTCTCTTCAGGTCACAAACTGCTAGAGACTCTTGAAGAAAGGGTTTATGCATGTGTGTTCTACTGTGCTGTTAAATATAACTGCACTAGGTCAGCTTATGCTAGGTCTGTACCATCTTCTGGACCTTTGCACTTCCAGAATAGTAGGGGATTTTTAAGCTGGGGAAACCCAGTCACCTTTTCTGAGGTGACTTCTTCCACTTTTTGACTTTGCTATCAATTTACCAAGACCTTGTTAAAACAGAGTGTATAGCTGAACAAACAAGTCAGCTTATCCCTCTTGGATAGCAGCAGGGATATTCTCCACAAGACCTTTATGTTCTGGAGATCAGCATTGTTACATTAAATGGTGTTGAGCTGCTAAGCTGTACTTCTCTGGTAGGCCGGAATCTAGCACATTGAACCTTTTTTCCAGGTCTTTGCCTAAATGAATTTATTTTGAGCCCTGGATTTGTAGTTTATTTATTTTGAGTTTGGATCTGTATACAGGAGTAAACTCCAGCCTTTGGCTTTCTGTTTTCCTGCCAGATGATCCTGGCATTTATCAGACTAAGAAGTATCTCAAACTTACTTATGCATTTTTTTTTTCTCTCACTAGGTACTTGTTGAAAGTTGCAGAGCTCTTTGAGAAACTCAGGGTAAGAGAATCTTTGCTGGGGGTGGGTGTGGGGGAGAAGAATCTCTGACTCTGGGTGTTGCTGTTCTGTTACACACCAACTATCTGATTTTTTTTTTTTTTCCATTTGCAGAAGGTAGAGAGTAGAGTTTCATCTGATGAAGACTTAAAGCTCTCTGAACTGTTGAGGTACTACATGCTCAATATAGAAGCTGCTAAGGTGAGAACAGTTTTCTTTTTGAAGCTTAGTTTTGTTATGGGCAGCATGACTCACTCATGGTGTTCCTTGTGCTTTAAGAAGACAGGAAAGTGGACCCTTGTTTTGTGTAAGAAACCTGATACTCTTAAACCACAGCAGAATATAGAAGCTATATATTAGCTAGCTGGAGCCCAGCCACTTAGAGAAGACCTTGGACCAATTTTTCTTTGGCATGTAAAGTGGAAGAACTCTTTAAATTTCTGTAAGTTAGAGCAAACTGAATTTAAGTCTGCAGCAGTTTCTTCCCTGTCCCCTGCCTGAGTACTCATGGACTTGCCAATAAAATCAATGATGAATAATTAGTAGTTGGGATTGACTTCAGGATTTTTAGAGTACCTTAGCACAAATATGTGGTAACTTGTGAGGGTTATTGGAGCCTGGACTTCCAAGAGGGTTTTGGTAGATTGATGTGACTGCAAAAGCCTTGCTGGCAACTCTTCTAATCTCTTGATTTGACAGGGTGGTGACTGTGCTGAAAAAAGGTATCTAGGTATAACCGACAGGGCCTCTTCATCTAGAGTCCTACCAGTGATGTCAGGTGCCCTAGAACATCCACTACAGCCTCCCTCAGTGTGATGTACTGTTATTTAGACACCACAACTATATTCCTGCTAGATTAGAAAGGGATTGGCTCAGAGACTTGTACTACTTCTGTTTAGGTTAGTGCAGTGCTTCAGTCAAACTGTCAGATCTCCAATGAATTAAATGTCTGCTGGAAGTAGACTGAGGGAATTCAGAAAGTGCTTTTCCTCCTTAGTGGAGAGATCCACCTTACAGCAGGATAAACTACTTTAAGGGAAGAAATTATGCCTATAGCAGCTCTTAGACTTCCTTCACTAAGGTGTAAGTGGCTGTCCTGAAAATGCAGTGCTGCACTGTGAAAGGCTCCTATTGCTATGCCAAGAGCAGGCTGTAATAGCTTGTTGGAAAAAGCAGAATCTGGTGCTGGAAGAAGTGAAACCTCCTGCTGCTAAGGTAGTTGTAACCTCAGTTTGGGAAGTAGTCCTGCTAAGGCTCTGCTGTGCTATTTGTCTATTCAGGATCTTTTGTACAGACGAACCAGGGCTCTAGTCGACTATGAGAACTCGAACAAAGCTCTAGACAAAGCCAGACTAAAGAGCAAGGACGTCAAGCTGGCTGAGGCACATCAACAGGAGTGCTGTCAGAAGTTTGAAAAGATTTCAGAATCTGCAAAACAAGGTAAAACAGGCTTTGCTGTACTTACGCTTAAAGGAGAGCTTAATGCAGTCGAGGTCTCCATCTGACCTTCAGCTACTGAAGGCTCCTGAACAAATAGCCTGGACATCCCAAGGACAGTATAGGTGCCTGTAAAACTAATGCAGCTAAACATTTTTAAAAACAATTCTCTGTAGAAGAGCAGTGTCAGTACTACACCAACCTTATTCCTAGTATTTGCTTTCTGGACTGAACTCAGCCTCCATGTGAATGTAACTACTTAGGTGGTAGAAGGTAACTAATTATCTCAGTCAGAACTGTGCAAACAGGCGTTTGCTCTGTCCCAGTGCAGCTGAGTGCCTTATACAGAGTTTCAAACACTGGTTCTTAGTAGAAGTGTATGTGTGTGTGTGTATATATATTTGGACAATATAAAGCAGAGGAAACATGCTTGCACGGTATACATGCTGCTCCTTTAGTGTATCTGGCTTTTAAATGTTCTGTGTTCTCACAGAGTTTGTGTGGCTTTTTCTGTTTTATTCCAGCTGTCTTCCTACGAAGCTTTTCTGTCTCAGGCTGTCATGTGATGACTGCATCTCTGTCTAGAAACAGCAAGACTAACTCTTGAACCTTTTTTTTTGAAAAAATACTGTAATTTGAGCTGTACAACTCCTGAAACATAAGGACATTACTGAAACTTGTCACACTTTGTATCTCTCTCTTATCTTTGTTTTTTTCCTTCTCTACAGAACTGATGAGCTTCAAACAGAAGAGAATAGCAGCATTCCGCAAAAATTTAATTGAAATGGCAGAACTGGAAATAAAACATGCAAAGGTGTGTTCTCTGGAATTTAACAGGCATGGGTTGAGAGAAGTGAGTATTGTGTAACTGGGAGGATTTGCTGGGTCACCTGACTTCCCATCAGGCAGCCTCATCTGTGGGGCTTGACCCCGACTGTGTCTAGAGGCAGCTGCTGCTTCCAGTGCTCCTGAGTGCTGTGACAAGAGCACATCCTGCAGTTTGTGATCAGGCTGTCAATCCTTGTCGCTTGGCTTGTCAGCAGAGGGGACACTGGCTTTGTAGCAGCCTCTGCCAAGCTTTGCTAGGCAGACTTGAAGGGTCTGTTAACTTAGTGTAGAGAACAAAGCAGTAACTGTACATCCTCAGCTCCTTTTGAAGAAGGGAAGTCTAATGTCCCACTCCCTGAGAATACTGGACTTTACCACAGGCAGCTGCTTCAGTGCTGAACTGGAATGTGACACAAAGGCCTTGACAACACTGCTCAGTTTGGCCCTCTTTAAAAGCTTCCTGTTGTCTCCTGCCCTTCTCCTTACCACAAACTGAGTCATGGTTGCAGGCCTGCAGGAAGAGGCAGACTGTATGATCTGGTTTTGGTTCTTTACCAAGTGAGTGTTTGTCTTTGCAGTAGGAGATCTTTAGCATTGGCATAGGCTATAAAATCCTGTGATGGACCCACTATTTGGGAAGCTGCTTTGTTGTGAAAGGCAGGATTTGAATTATCAGTCATCGTCATCTGAAACTAATTCTCTTCCTTTGCAGAACAATGTGTCTCTCCTGCAGAGCTGTATTGACTTGTTCAAGAACTGAGGAGTCTTACTCTGAAAATGTGACAAAAGCATCAATTGCACTCAATGGCCAGGGGCAACTTACTGGCTTGACTTCATTATCTTAAAATAAATATTGTCACTGAGATTGTTTCACTAATACTTAAAAATGTTGGTAGTGATACATTGACTTTATTGGTATAAATGGGAGCTGAATTGTGTATGAATTGTCTGGATGTAGCTAACATCCTGTTGGCTGATAACTCAAAATGAGTCAAATGTAAGAAATTAATTTGCTGTTGACTGACTTCATCTAGCAGAAAAAGTTTACTGAGAACTCCTTTTTTGCAGGATCATAATCTGTCTCTTCATGACCCTGATATATTTAAAACGTGCAAGTGAGAGTGACTTAAGGGTAATAATTTTATAAAGTGAATATCTTAGCATTCCACTTCCCAGACAGATTTATACTACAATATATTTTGAATTTCTATAACTACATTCACTATTTGTACACTTGGGCAACACAGCAAATAAAGATGTCTGACACAATGGGCTGTTGTATGGCAAGAATTTGTGTGGGATGTAAAGTGACAAAGAGGCTTCAGACACAGAACTATCATGAATTACTCATTACCTGGAGCTCTTCAGAGCAGTAGAGAGAAATATTTGGCTCAAGAGGATTGTTCTTGGAATGGGTGTTGAAATGAAATGCGTGGACTTCAAGTCATTTTGCTGTTTGCATGGCTGTCTGCAACTTTTTCTTCCACTATGCTGCACACACAGCATTATAAAGTAATTTTACACCTCCTACTAGCAACAAGAGGCTGTTTAAATCTTCAGGGCTTCTGGAAGCATAGGCCTGGACAATCTTCTGTGAGGTATAAACCTCCTGAAACTTTGCATGGCTGGCTGGGCTCACACTGCCACAGCTGAGGTGGCTCAGCCCATAAACCCCAGGGCCATCACTGGACAGTTTGCTATCAGTGGGCACATATGGATACAGGTCAGTGAGTCAGATCCTCCTAAAGGCAGCTTTTTGGGTAAGATGAATGTCTCAGCCTTGCTTAATTTCATGTGACTAAACTTCTAATCATGCTCAAAGTAGGCTTTGTGGCTGTGCTCTGGGCAGACTGCCTGAAGCAGCTTCAACCAGAGAAGCTCTGAGAATAGGCAGCTCAGTGGCAGTTTCTATGGGTTTACTTTCCTATGACCTACTGCTTTTCCTTCCCCATGAAAACTGAGCAGCTTTTGCCAGCCACACCTGCAGCAGAGTAGCTGAAAAATGTCTGAATTCCTTTTTCCTTTGTTTGACAGGAACAACCTGTGGTTGCTTGTCATAAGCCCATTGTGCACATGTGGCCTCTATGTAGCTGATAGGTGACAGTGATGCTTTCTGGACAGATTTAAGCTCCTTGCCACTTGTCCTGGGGTCATTAGTAGTCCCAAACTGGACTGGCAAAGCTTTGGCTTTCTCCAGAGAAAGGGTGCAGTTGTTTTTGCCCATGGCAAGCAACACTTCATGTCCCAACTCCAGACTATGGTAGATTTCATGCACTGCCTGTCGCTGTGTGTTCGAAGCTGAGTGAGAGACCCTTTTTCTGTTTCAAATACCCTTTTAGAGCTTTTCCACAAGATCTTTGTTCTTGTGTGGTTGGCACTCTAAATTCTTGACATACCTTAATCCCAGTCAAGATACTAATGTGAACAGATTGAAAGTATGCAAAACTCTTCGAGTGGCTGTAATTATGGCTTTAGACTGATGCTGCAGTTATTTTAGTTACAGTTAATTTACAATAACTGCAAGAAAGCTGTAAAGCAGTCTCTGCCAATGCCACTGTTGCTCTGGAGGAAGCTGCTGTGTGTCAGCTGCTGCCAGCAGAGTGCATCGCAGTCAGCTTCAACGTGGTGACTTGGAAAATAAGCCAGAGCACAGCTCACGCCTCTGGAGGCCAGTGGGTGGCAGGCTCTAACCTCCTCCCACGTTTCCCCTCAGGCTGAGTTGAGATGAAGTCCTGAAAAGGCTGCTGCATTCCCCAGTTTCTTACTTGGTATCTGGACAGATGTTGATACATGAGAGAAATTAGCTGTGTATGTAGGCAGCCTGCTCATAAGGAAGGACAGAAATATTCCTTTAACACGTGCTACATCACTGGACCTGGTTTTTCTTACAGCAGGGCCTTGAATAAAGCCTTAGCAGAATGAAGATCAGCTTGGGCAAATCAGTGTGATAAGGCAGGTTATCATCAATATGAAAATAAGTTTTTTAGAAATATTGCTGGGATCTAATTTGGGGAGGATGAGAGCAGAGTTTCATAGATGTCCCAAACAAGGATTGACTAATGTACATTTACTGATCCCATCTGTAAAGTGGGTTAACTTTAGCTTTATGAGCTTGTTCCTCTAGTTCATGAGTTAAAAATTGGCTTTTGAGAGCAGGCACAGGCCTTATCACCGTGATGGTAACTGCTGTGAAAAGCCACACACTGCACATGTAGGTTGTTCTCCTCTATTTGAATGAGGGCAGAGGAAAATCTACTGTTTGGTCAAGTTTACTATGGTTTGTTAAACATCCAGCTGTAGAAATACTGCAGATGGGAACCAACCTGGTGCCATAAGAGAGGCCCAAAAACGTGTCCTCTTGTACACAGCTGTGATTCCAGGTGCTGCAATAACATGGATTTGTAGCCATAGAAAGGGAATGGATCAAAATGTACTTCAGGAAGGAACTGGTTTGCTCTGACGTATGCAAGTAGTCATGATTCTAGGAAGATGCATCACTGATACTGAGGCTGGCAAACAAAACAGCAAACATCTTGTGTGCCTTTGGGATACATAAAGCCTGGAAGAGCTGTGGGCATGTACTCTTTATGGTGGTTGTTGCTGGCTCTGTGCTTCCCACAGTGATTCTGCACCTATGACTGGCTTTACAAGCCAGAAGCTCTGCTAACACCCTGGTCTGAGTGGGGGCAGAAATTCATCTGCCATTATCCCATTATCTTGGGATGATTATTGGGATGATTATTTTAATCAGGGATTCATATAACTAGTGTTCTTTATTTGTTTTTGCTTTTAATGTGCTCCCAATTTATTCTGCTTTTTTCCATTCCATCCTGTTTCTTCTGGATTACACACTCTGTAGGGGAGCTCTGATCTGAGGCCCTGCCTTGTGCTTCACTTCTGATAGCAAATGTGAATTTCTCAAAACATGGACTTGGGAAGGTTTTCTCAGCAGGTATTAAGTTTCTGACTTGCCATCTCTTTCAACAGATTGGGGAGAAGCTGCTTGTTTGTGCTGTGAAGCAGAGAGCTCTGCAGAGTTCCTGTTCTTAGATGGAAGTTTCAGTTCTTCCCTGCTCTCCCAGCACTTGCTGCTGTGGTTGAGAGCACAGTTAAGAGTGATTTCAGTTTGTCCTCCTAAACACCTGCGTCATTGCTTGGTGACAGTGATATCTGAAATGGATTTGAAGTCGGTCCATTGGCGGATCACTGCTCAGCAGTGAATGAGTGCAGGCACTGGTGATCCATTTAATCCCTCGGATTGTTGCCTGGCTTCAGCTTTGGACCTGCAGCTCACTGTTTACCAAAAACTGTGTTTCATCTGCTATCAAAATGCTGCCCGGTGGCTGAGCTCTGGTGTGGGCTTAGCCTTGCTTTTTGTTTGCTTTTAATATTACAAAGCCATGAGAAGGCCCAGCTGAGATCAGAGTCCAGCTCAAATGGGTTTTCATGCTTGCATGCTAAAAATAATCTGTGCTAGGAGTGCTTCACAACTTAAACAGACCAGC
>NW_008237239.1:18374206-18375532 GCF_000691975.1 Corvus brachyrhynchos | reverse complement strand
GGACAGGGAATTCAGGTAGTGTGCAGAAAAGGGGACTTGCCTGTGATTCCATGGGAAGTTTTTGACAGAGCCAGGAACTTAAATTGAATCTGAAATTCCACTCCAGGGCTCCTGCTGTCTTGATCAGCTGCTCTTGGAAGCAGTCAGATGAGTGCTGGTGGTTTTGAGTTTGGCTGTCCCTTGGCTGTGGTTTGCTGCTCTTCTGTGCAGATGTGGCAACTGCCAATGTCACTGTTCTGCCTTTGCTCCAGTGCAGTGAAACATTTCAGTCAGTTTAAGTGACTTTTAGTGCTCTCTTCTGTGGGTCTGTTTTCCTTGGCAATAGAATTGCAAGGTCACTTTTTGCAAGAGAGGCTGCTGGAGTCCTGGGCAGGTAGAAATGCATTGTGAGAGCTCCTGTGCTGGTGCTTTGGCTTCTTGTCAGCACTCAAAGCTAGAGAGCAGTGGATTGTGTGCACTTAATGCTTGCAGCACCTTAACCTCTTTTAGGTAAGACTGTAGAAGTCTTCCCTATCACTTAAGGGATTCTCATTCCCTTTTTGTTCCTTGTGTTTAATGTTGCTTTGCTGTTATTCAAAAACTTTCCTGTTCTGTGTGGGGACAATGCCCCTGAGGGTCTGAGTCACTGATATAAAACAGGAATAAAAAAGAACTTTAAGGTTCCTGTTTAATGTTAGTCTACTGCCTGCTTTGAAAACAATGTCCTGCTTTATTAAATCTGGTATAGTTAGGATCAAGTTTGTTCTGCTTCCTTGCTAAGGGATTTTAAAAGAAAAAAGTAGAAGGAACAAAGCCCGACTTTGAAACAGCAGAGGTTTAGATTGCACCTGTGGCTCAGCCCAAAAATATCTCAGGTTTAGTATAATTTAGTCAGGAGCTTCCAGCTCTTTCTTGAACTGCTCGTCCTTGAAGGCCTTGCTAAAGAAAACCTCTTTAAGCATAAAAGGTTAATGAGAAATGTTCCAGTACAGTAAAATTTGAGACAGCAATGGATGTAGTTTCATCATGAGCTCACTGCCACTGAAAGAGGATGGCCTCACTTCCCCTCCTGTTTTGTTCCTCTTGCATCCCTTGGGCTGATCCTGATGTTCGTGTGGCCTCAGGCCAAGCTGATGTAACTCACTAAAATGGCATGGGGTGGGCCAAAACAAAACAAAGGCTTTTTGCCGAGTCGGTGCACTGAATCTGGGTCCCTGGAGCTGAGAAGCACACAGACCTGTGCAAGGGCAGCTCAGAGGGGATGGTGAAGGACACCTTGCTGGAGAAGCTTAGTTTGGCTCAGCTGTGTTTTGGAACTGTTGGACCAGCACTTCCCTTCCAGGAAAG
>NW_008237239.1:18364862-18374120 GCF_000691975.1 Corvus brachyrhynchos | reverse complement strand
GAAAGAGTGGCAAGATTACTTCTAAACCTGTAACAGGAAGACCTGGGCCATCAAAGTCCAGGGCTGTCTTCATGACAGGGACTGTCTTTGAACTGGGAGCTGTGCCTTGTTGGAAAAAGCAGAAACCTTGTCCTTTGGAAGGTGCACAGACAGCTCTTGCTGGAAGGTGGTGGTGGTTGGTGACTTCTTCAGAAAGACTTGAGTCCCCAGTGCAGCACTGGAGATACAGTGCATGGGCAGTGCAGCACTGGAGATTTACCTGCACTGGCAAACCTTTTTAAGCAGGGTGGCAGAGTTCATTGGGACCATGGATATGGAAAACATCAGCAAGTTATAGCCAGGAGCTAACAGGCAGTGCCACTTTAAAATTTTTCATTCTGCTCTGGAGATTATTGGCACAGCCTCCTTCAGTAAATGCAAAGTGGTTGCCATGGAGGACAGGAAATCCCTCGTCTGCACAGAGAAAGAAAACATTGGAAACTGTCCTACTGTAAAGCACAGCTGCCTCTGTGCTGGGAGAGGGGTGCTTGCTTCTACGGAGTGTTTTCCAAAGGTCTCTGTTTTTGTCTGCAAGTCTTTGCACATATTTGCTCTGTTTCTTAGTGGGCTGCTTGTGCGTTTAAGAAGAGCTGGACAAAGGAAGTGAGAGCAGCTGGTTAGGACTAGTTTTAAGTGCCCTGATTAATGTGAGAAGCAGGAGGGATTTTCACTTGGAAGTAAGATACTTAGCAAACTTTCAGTATATGCCTCTCTGTTTAACTCAGCAGCTCCTCTCATTCCTGTTTCCCTCTACCTTCCCTCTCTGCCTTTTCTTGCCTCAGACCTCTTGGAGCAGCAGGCCTCTGTGCTGTGCTGGCTCTGTGTTCTCTACCTGGAATCTTTAACATATCCTGGCTGCTGTTGCTGGCAGTGGGAACACCAGTTTGGGCCATGTGTGCAGATTGGGCCATCTGTTCCTGCAAATACCCAGATGTCTAGAGCTGGCCTGTCCTTATGAGAAGGGTAAGAGGTGAGACTCGAGGCAGATCTTTCGGGACATGTTGGTGCCATCTTTCCCAGCTTTGTGGGAGGATCCAGTTCCCTCAGAAGCTGAGACCAGACATCTGTGGTGGGTTAACTAACTTTGTCAAGCCATCACTGTTAATTAACATCATCAAGCTGTACAAAGGCTGAGCTGCCTGGATGCTGCTAACCCATGAATACCTAACCCATCACCAGGCTTGTCATTCTTCCCTGTGGACTGCTTCAGAGGCCAGATGAGCAGGTTACCACTGATGGTACACCAGTAATTATTGATCACCTGTAGATACTGATCACCACTGGATCAGGAATTTCCCTTCTTCCAGAGACAGGTTTGTCAGTTGTTTAGTTCAGGTCTGGTTCTGTCCCACTGCTGTCCTTTCTGCCCACACCATTGCAGTCCCAAGTTGTGTTTTGAACACAAAAAGAGAAGGCCATGCCTGACTTGGTGAGCTTTAGCCTTTGCTTGGCAATGTTTTCTGGGCCAAGTTTTTGAGCTGATGCTCATGAAGCTGGACTTGTTTCAAGGCTTCAGAGGATATTCGTGCAAGTAGACCATGGTGTTCTGGGAGGTGTCCTGGCTGGAGAGGAAAGGGAGCTGTGCCCCTCAACTTCTCATCGTACACCAGTCACTGCTTTCAACATGATGTGTTAAATCAGCAGCAAGTTCTCTGGGGATCCCTCTTGGAACTGCTCATAGCGACATTGTGGGTGAATTTAAGGTACCTTTGGCACCCAGTGTGATGGGAACAGTGTCAAAATCCCAGAACTCCTGTATCCTTTCTGAAGCTGCTCCAGGATTTCCCTTGCAGCTGTTCCCAGCCTTGCCACAGCCCAGCTTTTGTTCGAAGGACCCTCTTGCTCTGCTTCTTCTCACGTTGGGAGAGTCTTCTGACGTCACCTGGCCTGGCTGTGTTGACTCGCGTCAACACAAGACTGATTTACACCAGCAGGGCTCCCTGGCTGTGTTTGCCCAGCCCTGAATATAGCAGGTTCTGACGTCTGTCTGCAGTCAACATGAAGCCACCTGATCCATGTCTTCCTTTTATGACTGACCACAAAGTGCCACCTCCTCCTTTCCACCACCAGCCCTCCCTAGGTATATTTGCACAAGTTGAGTCCCACCCTCTGTGCTGCTTTATTTTCCCATCCACAGCTGGGAATCCTGTGTGTTTTAGGTGTCTTCACCTTGCTGGGATGTGGTTCCTCTTCCCTGACGTGAGGCTGGGCTTTTTAAGCTTCACATCCACCTGTAGCAGGAAGCCTACTTAACCCTGGGCACGGCATTCTGGGGCTGGACTGGCACAGTTTGGCCCATTGGTGTAGGGCCTGGCTGGGTTTCTTTAGGGCTACCTGATTCTCAGAGTGTTTCTAGTCCTTTGGCCTGCAAAATGTGCAAGGTGACATGGAAACCACTCGCTGATGTCAACAAGACAATGTGAAGAAGAAAACCCCTGCCTGTCCCTTCTCCGTGTGCAAAAGGAGGAATCAAAGGCAATAAATGAAAACAGAGATGGTCTTGCTCATCTTCAATTTGGTTGTCAATGACAACCATTCTGGAAACTGTGTGTTGCATGGAGCCTGTTCTTTTAATTTTCTTGAGGACCAGGCCATCCTTTTGTTAAAAGAAAGGCTCAGGAGTAAACAAATCTCTCACATTAGACCTCAGGACAGCATCTTCTTCCTTTGTGGCACAGATTGGCAAAAAGGACATCAAGAGCTTGGTGTTCTGCAGGAGAAAGGCAGGAGGCAATGCCAACGGAACCAGTGCTGGGTGGTTGTGTATCTGTCCATCTTGTGCATTTTGGATACACACACCATCTCTTTTTGTCAGGTACTTTGAGGGGCTCTGGAGAGGATGACTTAGAAAATCCTTTGGGCTGCAGAAAACCAAGTGCCAAAGGTAATGTGGCACCTGGGTGCTGTGCATGGCTCGGCCTTCGCTTGAGTGGAAGAGGGGAAAAGCAAAATTTATTTGCTCTCCTTGGGACTGTGCACATAATTTTTGTGTGCTTGAGTGAAATGGCAGACTGGAGGATGTGCTCTGGAGGGAGAAACAGGATGCTTGGCTGAAAAGCTTTCCTCAGGCAGGATAATTTGGTCTACAGAAGCTGGTTAATCATAAAAGCCATGTGGTGTGCAAGGACACAAGGCTTAAACTGCCAAAGCTTCCTTGGTGCACACAACAAGCAGGGGGAGGTACAATGCAAACAGGGAGTGCTCTGTGGGAGACAGGCATCCCTGTGTCTCAGTGGAGAAATCTTTGCAAATAAACCACCTGGCTCTATTTGGTTACTGAGCAGCTAAAAAAGGAGCAAGGACACCAGGAGGATGCTGCTGACTGATGGCTGGTGAGAGATGGATTGCTTTGGGGAAAGATGGAGGTGGTGACAGCTTCCTGCCCTCTTTCCTCCCCTGAGTTCAGCCATGGCAGGAAGGATGTAGGAATCTCGTTATGGCATGTTGGCATTGTGCTGTTGAATATTCCTGCTTGGTGTTCAGTAACCTGCTCCAGAGTGGGTGGTGCAGATAAGAAGGGGCCTGCAAGTGTGGCTTGGGGAGCAGGCTCAGCAAATAGCCCCAGCTCCATTCCTTGCTCCGGGAACAATGGATCTGGGGTCTTCTGGCAGCTCCCCTGTGGGCTGGACAGGTAGAGCACTTCTCGAGACACTGCTGGAGGTATAAAAAGGGACCATTTCTTTTAAAAGCACAACAGAGAGGGGGAAATGGGAGCTCTGAGTGTACCTCCTGTCCTCTGCCTGCCCCTCTATGCTAGTGTGTGCATATCCTGTGCCTACCAAAGCCACAAGATAAGGCAGCCCTGGAAGGAGACTTGTTTTCTGGGTGAGTGACTGAGCTCTGGGCTGAAATTACACAATCCTTGTTTAAGTGGCTGTCCTGCAGCTCTGCAAAAATGTGACAAAAAAAGTGGGGGACAGGTGGGGAGGTGTCTGTCCCCCAGGGGGTTGCAAAGGGAGAGCCACATGATGGGGTCCTGATTCCTCACTACTTTGGCCAGAGGTGTGGCAGTATCCCCCAGCTGCAGCACGTACCAGCGGCACAGTCCTGTGACTTTTCAGTGCTCAGACATGGTTTGCCTCGCTGTCCGAAGCAGATGAGGAAGGTGCTGTGTCGGATGGACACGTGTTCGAGCTGCTTTGCCCAGGGCATGCCATGGGGAATTGGTCAGCGAGTCAGTCAATGCCCTGGGCTGCACAGTGGGTTCAGGAGCAGGTTGAATCCTGCTGAGCTCTATGGAAGAGGCATTTTCTGTCCCTAGAATGTCAGCCTGGACGCACTGCAGAGCATGGATACATCATGGGTCCACTGGCTTTACAGAAAGCTGTTTCTCAGCGTTCTCAGCTGCAAAGCTGCTCAAGACAGGACCTTTGGTAGTGTTTGTGTAACACCTCGTGCACAGGAGTCCCCATCCCAGCTCTAAATGGTCATCCCAGAAGCAGGTGCTTCCTGAGCCCTCTGAACCTTTGGGGCTCTTTGCTCTGCAGAGCTGGACCAGAGAAAATGGGTCCATCCCCTTGGCCTGGAATTGTAGGAATGCTTAAAGGAACAAGTTGTAATGCTGCAGTGAGCAAGTACACATTGAAGGGGGGGAAATGGAGGGGAGACACGGTGTCACCCTCAATGCTGGAGTAAATCAAGGAATCCCTGCCTGCAGGAATAATGTGTCTTCAGTGTTCTCATCCAAACACAGAGAGGTGTATCCCTCCACATCCGTGACTGTCGTGTTTGCTGATGAGGAGTGTCCACGTGCCAGCAGCTCGATTCCCCCATGGAGGACAAGCTGTTTGCCTGCTGGAAGGAGAGGGTAAAGAAGACCTTTGCTCTGCCCTGAACCTGACCTGTGGGCTCCACCATTCCTTGTATCCCTGCCTGGCCACTCCATTAGGCCTCCTGTGCCTCCTGGCTGGGCTGTGCAGGGTGTGTTCCTTTCATATGGGTGTTTTTGCGGTCCATGATTGAGCCCAGAAATCTGATACATGAAAGCAATATCACGGCTGATTTCCTGGAGCCAGTAAGGATGGGGATTGGAAAAATAACTTGGCACGTTTCAGTGAGGTGCTTCTTGTAGCATAGCACTAGGCTGGGGAATGAACAGCAGAAAGTGGAGGGTGATGAGCTGTGACAAGGACATTGCAGCAGGTAGGAGAGGGGTTTTTTAATGAGTGTGTTTCCATCCTATAAGGTCCTGCTGTAAATTTGGGAGGAATATGCTCTTTCACTGAGGCAAGGCTGAGTGAAACTCTCCCTGTTAAGCATCAAAAGCAGGCTGTGCTTCCCTGGCAAGTGCAACTTGCTTTCCAGCCTCAGGAGAAGGAGAAACCCTGGGAAAATGGCCTCATGCTTTGGATGGCAGCAAAGGTCAGATCAAAGAGGAATCCATAAATGTGCCTGCAAAAACTGGAATGCAAGAGAGTCCCCCACCCCAGGGTGCTTTTTCTTAGGTCTCTGAATAAGGAAAGGAGCATGCAGGGGGCTACACTGCTAGAAGGAAGTTAAAGGTATGTAAGGGTGGGCTCCTTTGGTCAGGTCTGGCCAAGCCTGTGTGTTATTAAATTACCTCCAGAACAGGGTAGCTAAGTCCCTGCTGCTGATGGAAGTGCTGGCTGACCCGTGCTGTCTCCCAAATCTTGGATGCCTGCAGAATGAAGCTCCTTGGCATGGGCTGAAGCCACACCAGGGACTATCCTAACAGTCATGGTTCCAACTCCCAGCCAACTCAGAAACTGCCTCCTCCTTACTTTGATCCAGTGGGAGGCTGGTTTGTCCCAGCTGATCTGTGTGAGGACAGGGGAATATTCAAGCTCCAGGACTACCTGGACAAGGAAAAGACTAAACTAAAGGAGGGTCTTTGGGGCATTTGGTGGTGTCTGAGAGGTGGTGGTGTGGTTCCTGTGGCTGCTCATCTTTCTTTCAATGGTGCCAGCCTTTCCTGCTGGGCAGCAGGCTCCTTGTGGTTCCAATGCCTGATGGGGGGTGTTGAGGTGAGGCTCCTGTGCTGGAGAACCTCATGTATCACTAGGGCCTGTGGTTGTTTGGCATGTTCATGGGATTGTTTTCCCACTTCAGTTGTATTCAGATCGGCACCCCAGCTTTAAACCAAATGCTCTGAAATCAGCCCAAGAAGAGAATATTTGTTGCTGAATCTGGGGTTTGCCAGGTCTGTCTGTGCTGCAGGCACAGGCCACAGGTACCCTGGCAGCTCTGTTTGCTGCTCAGCTGCAGCCACAGGCTCAATGTGTGGCAGAGCTCCCACCCTCACCTTGTCTGTAAATATTTTTATCCTTCCCTGGTCAATCAACAGCCTGATATTTGCACAGGGAGAAGGTAGCAGATATCTGAAGAACTAATTTTCTGTGCAGCCCCTTCACAGGAGCTGTGTAAGAAGGATTCTTGGTGGGACTGTGGGATAACAAAGCAGAGGGAGCAGCAATGATTCCTTCTGCTGTGCAATGATGCCATGGGGCACAGTCTCAGCAATGCTCCTTCAGGGATTTATGGAGCACTGAGCTTATCACCTGCCTGCAAAACAGGAGGTACTCTAGGCTTGAAGTACTGGGGTTTGCAGGCAAAGAACAGGGCTCTTGCTAATGACGTGTCTAATCTCTCAGCTCCTGGTGCTTTCCTGAGTCGGCCAGTCCCACTGGTTACAGATTTACAGTTTATTTTTCTAAGCCCCACCATGGGTCTGTGGTAGCCCAGCTGCCCAGGGGCAGGATAAGGTGGGCAGGCAGCCCTTGCCAGAGCTCCTGCAGAGCCACGGCCCCTCTGGGATCAGCAACATTCCCAATGCTACGGGCAGGTTTCTGCTGCCATGGGGAGCACAGGAAAGATGGTGGAGCTCTGATTTGAGGCTCAGCAGCCTTAACTTCCTGGGGCCTCACCTGGCAGTTCCTGCCTGATACCACCCTCCCTTCCATGTGTACAGACTCCTCCACATTGCTTTGGATCCACAGTGTGAGGGTTGTCACCCCTATGATTTTTCTGCCTGGCCTTGCCCCATCAGTGGCTATGTGGTGTATTGGATCAGGGATCTGCTCCAGCTTAAAACCCTCTTCCCTCCTGAATGGATCCTTCATCATCCTCACAAAACCCAGACATACCAGGTTCCATCATACCAAAAACGTGTCTGATAGTTTTCAAACTGTCATGGTGTCTTGATCCCACTCTCAGAGGTGATAAAGGGAGAGGGATGAGGACACAAGCCAGGCACAATGAAAATCATTTTCCTAATTTCCTAACCTCTAAACTGCTGCAATCACTGTAGCAGGTGTAACATGCACCTTTAGGGCACATCTCCACTGCAGCCTTTGGTTTGTGGGTTGCTGTGTGGACTGCTAATGCCACCCTTGCAGCAGCCTGGAGCATGTCGGGCATCCCAAACAGGATGGCTGCTCCCATGGTGAAGCAAAGGGAAGTATCCCTGGGTGTTAATGCACTGCTCACCTCTACTGGGGTCTGCTTGACAAGATTTCCTTTCCAGCCTTTTTCCTGGTGCTGTTCAGGAATACCTACCCTCTCCCTGCTCAAACAAAAGAAGCTTTTTGGGAAACATTTGCCAAATGTTTCTCTTTGCAGCAACACAACCTTAACTCCATCTTCTTGCCTCAGTTTTTATCCACAACACCAGTTTGTGAGGCCAGGAGTAAAACAGAACAGGGAAGTGATCCAGGCTAAAAATAACCTGGTGAAACTGATGGTTTAGCTGTCACACGACTTGAGAGATTGTGGCCATGGTCAGAGACATCAGGTGGACTTCCTAAGAACTGCTGTAGGGTTTTGAGTACAGGCATATTTTGCCTGAAAATCTACAAACCTGGTATCAGAGAAGGGTTTTGAGAGATATGCAGCTGTCTCTGTTTGCATGTCAGCTTTTGAAGGTAATGACAGCTCAGGGCAAGGAAGACCCAAACTCTTAATTACACCCAGAATTGGCCAAAATGAGTGTGAATGATGCACCAG
Source organism: Corvus brachyrhynchos (assembly GCF_000691975.1). Classification (NCBI taxonomy): domain Eukaryota; kingdom Metazoa; phylum Chordata; class Aves; order Passeriformes; family Corvidae; genus Corvus; species Corvus brachyrhynchos. The sequence continues at coordinate 18,366,119 of NW_008237239.1, read as the reverse complement.
ATGGAGTCTGACATTGTTCCATTTTCTGATTGTCTTGTTGGGGAGACGATTGCTCTGGTTAGGGGGGTGTAACACTGTCACAGAGTCAGAAACTCTCTATCTTGACCTATTGAGGGGGAAGGCAGCAGCAGAAGGGGTTGGCCTACAAAGAGACAAGGAGGCAGCTGGTGATTTTACTGGTGCGTCTCTGCCTCCTCCCCTTGCATGTTTTCATACAGTGTATTCCCACTTCCTCAGGAAGTGCTCATTCTTTTGAGTGTAGTAGCAGTGTTATTAATGGCTTTTCTGGGTTGAAAGGAGGGATGCTTCTCTTTCAGAAATGGTTTCTCACTTCTTTTGCTCAATGCAGAACAGCTGATGGCCCTGTCTTGGCAAGTCCAGCCATGCTCTGCCCATATTTTTCACCTGTCTCAGGGCACTGAGAGGAAGACTTTTTAGCATTTTTTTTCTTTTAGTTCTCCCCATTTGTCACCTTCCTTGTGGGTTCACCTTGGGATGACTCGGGTGAGGAACTGGCTCTTCTCGTTCGCCTGAGTGGGAGCAGAGACAGCCTGGCTTGTGGGAGAAAGGTCAGGTCTGCATGTCCTGCTAAATGAGGCAAGGCCAGCCCATCTCCAGCCTGGTTGCCCGTGTGGCTTGGTTTGTAGCCCAGTGAAGCCCAGCAGTGCTTTCCCAGTCACAGCTGGAGGTGGTGGCACGCAGCAGGCTGCTCAGGCGAGTGGCACAGGTGTGACAGCCACAGGGTCATAACCACCCCACACCAGGCAATAAAACCTGCTTGCAAGGAGGGCTGCAGCCTTTGGGTGATTTAAGGAGTGGGTAATTAGGGCCACAGCAGCGCAGTGGGGGGCTCAGGGCAATCCCTGCCTACTGGAACATGGCGCAGCTAAGCCACATCTCTGCCTCTGCCAGAGGTTGGTCTCCAGCCTCTCTTTATTTAGAACCTAAGGAAGTGTGGAAACCCTGGGAAGAGCTGGCAGTGCTGTTGCTGCTCTCCAGCAGGCTTTCCTCTTCCAGAGGAGATTCCAGAGTATGCTGGAGGAAACCTTTCCTCCTCTTGTTCTCCTTGGTTGCTTGGTGCCTGTCCTTGAAAAGTGGTGGTGACTGGGGAGGTACAAATCTGTTGAGTACTTGCATCACTGGTTTATGGGGCACCTGAAAGGGAAAGTGCTGGGAAAGCCCCTTCCCTCAGCACGCCCCACTTCAGTGTCCCTTCAGAGGAGGGGTCCTGGCCTTGGGCTGATGAAGTTGTTAAGG
>NW_008237239.1:18341986-18364465 GCF_000691975.1 Corvus brachyrhynchos | reverse complement strand
AAAGAGACTATTCTTGTGCTTTTGGTCTCCTGCAGAAACCATCACAACTGCAGAAGTCTGATCAGCTTAGAAATGTTTTGCACAGCTGCTGTTCTGCCATCTTGGGTGTCTCTAACCTTGTAGGTATTTTTTTCCTGCTGGTTTTTTTACTGTTTTCAGTGTCTTAGGCTCTTTTGGAAGCACACTGGAGCAGCTGAAATTTGTTTGTTCATCTGTGTGGTCCTCCCATAACCATATTCCAAAGCTCTGCCCTCCAGAATGAAGGGGGGGCAGCAGTGCTGTTTCGCCACATGGTGAATCCTGTGTCACCTCCTGCCCTTTGCCATGCTCCTTCCCTGGGCTGCAGGCTGTGGTTTCAAGGCTCCTGGGAACCACATCAGAAAATATCCCAGCCCTGTGACACAAGGCTCTAATGACTGATGCAAACTCACTTTTCTGGTTCAGATTTGTTAAATATTTCTGTCTGACTGGAAGGCCCTGTGCCACATCAGGAGCTGCCTGTCTCCATGTCCCACTGACTTCATGCTGGACCATGGGCTGCCTATTTTCCTGCACAGAGACAACATAAACTCCATCAACCATGTCTAATTGGGTAGAAATTAGATGTTCTGCTCAGGCAAAACTGAGATGAAATGTATGCTGTTGAGCGCTCTGGTGCACAGATGCTGTGTTCCTGATGGTGGACATTCAGCTCTGGCACTTGGATGCTCTCCCTGTGTCTTGGCACAGCCTGCTGGGATGGGAGACTGGTTGTGATCATGTCTCACAGCAGGCAGTGCTGCTCCATCCCTGGGTCTTCCCCACTGCTGGGAGTGCAGGTGCAGCTGCTGATGTGGCACAGCTGAGATGTGAGAATTCTTTAAGTCCCCAGAGCTCGCAGCGTCTGAAATCAATTGTTTCTTTCACTGTAAAATTGTTGCTACATAATTTCACTTTGCAGCCTTTCAAGCAGGCACATTTGTCAGATTTTCATGTTGTCAGTGCTTTGTCATGTGGGATTTTCTGTTTATTAAGAGCAGGGCTTTTACCAAACAAGCATCTCCATCACCATCTCGGTTAAAAAAGTACATCTCAGGGCCAGCTTACGGGAATGCTTTAACTTAAGGATGGTGTACAAACCCCCCAGGTTCTGTTATTATAGAATGTGGCCAGCTTCTGTCACTCTCCAGGCCCTGGCAGAGAGATGTGATCTGCTTTGTTTTCAACCTTAATTTTGCTTGTATGGGTAATTTAACATCTACTCGAACACTAGGAAAAAAATTATATAGGACACCTTCTGTGTATACATAAAATCAGAGCCCCACAACTGGTGCTCTGTCCTTCCCTGTGCTCTCCAGCCCAGCAATTTGGCACAGCACACGATCCCATGGGAGTGTGAGGAGGAGAAAAGGGTGAGGGAATTTCTTAGTAATGCTACGGTCATCACAAAGTCGGTCCCTGCAGCCAAACTTACACCCAGGAGCTCATTGCCAGCCATGTGGGCAGGCTTAAGGCCTGGGTCATGTGGCGTGGATGCAAATTTAGTGCTCTTGAAAACCGAGCTAAGCCTGAGGGCTCTGCAGTAAGCCCGTGGAGAGTTTCAGAGAGAGAAGAATCTCTCTTGCCTGGGGCCCTGCTGTGCAAGGAGCTGTGGGGCTGCCTGTCAGGCTGAGTTTGCATGCCAGGATCAGGATGGGGACAACTGTCTTGGCTACAGACCTGAAAGGATGGAAAACCCCACACCTTTGTGTCCCAGGGTCCCTCAGATGTGTGCCAGGCTTTCAGACCAGGAGGCAAAGGGATAGCCAGGGGCTCCAGTGCTATCACAGGACTGCTAGGATATGGGAAGAGTTAAGCAGTCTGGACATGAAGAATGAGCTGTGGTGTTCCTTCTGTGATTTAAAGAAGGAAAAATGCGCCCTCCCTCTCAGATGCTTCCTTCTGTCCAAAAAAGGCTAAATAGGCTCAGTGAAAAGCCAGCAGAGGCATTCCTCATATTCTCTGGAGTGACTGGATGTAAAAGCCTGGATTTAGAGGGCTAGCTTGCAGCAGATTAAATGCAACTCTGGAAGGAATTCACCTTCTGCAGGAAAGCTGGCTGTGGTTTCCATAGGGAAGGATGAGCTGGGTGCTAGCGAGAGAAAGATGAGTCTGTGTACGAGATGGATCTTAACAAACACTGATGATTCACAAGTCACCACGGTTTATTAAACACAGGTGGCCAGTTTGTCTTCTTTATTTTATTAGGGACAGCTTACACACACAGTAATAACCCCAGGACTCAGCGGGGCTCAGCAGCTACCAAGCACCCAGGTTAATGGAATTAACCCTGATCCAAACCCTGTCCATGTCAATGGGGGACTCTCTCTCCTGACTTCCAACATGCCTTGGAGCATGACCAAAGTAGTTTAACGAGCTCTTTCAATATATTCTGTCATCCTTCTGCAGCCAAACAGGCTGTGCTGTCCTCTCTGGGCCAGGACTGCAGGCACTTACTGCACTCTTTGCTGGTGGCTGTCGGCCCCTTGCGAGGGCTGGTTTGCAAAATCACCTCCATGCAGAGAAAAGCCACCTCTGGCACCCAGCAATGAGGCACAGAGGCAATCTGGGGCCCGAAGGAGGGGCAGGGGGGTGAGAAAAATCTTTAAAAGTGAAAGAAAAATTAAGGTAAGTAGGAGGAAGGGAGGCTGAAGATGACTGCCACCATCAGTGTGATGCGGAAGGGAAGGATCTCTGGCACACAGACACTGTGGTCCCTCCTTCCCATCTCCAGCCAGCAGGAGATGAGAGCAGCACAGGGCACAGCTCCATGGTGGGTGGATCACTGTCTCCCAACTGGATCAGAGCTGATAGAGGTCCACCCCACCCTGCTCATTGCCCAAAAGCAGGGTTTCAAGGAGGATTTCCTTGTCCTAGGGGATGAGCAGGAAGGTCTCTGTAGGCCAAGGAACCTCGTCAGGCAGCACATACGAGCTGGAAAGGAGTAGAGTGAGGTCTACCACACATCAGGCTTTGCTACTGAAAAGACACTGAACACTTGCCCCATCAGACTCCACACCCCTGTGGGGGGCTCGTGGCTTCTTTTCAGATCCCAGTCCTGTTTGAGGTGGAGTTTCCCACTCCCATGAGGGTGGTTAGCCAGCACATCCCCAGTGAGCATGGTTGAGACTATGTGAAAAGTGAAGGTTGATAAAAAATGGGAAGAATAAAAACAATTGATATGTGGGGGGTTGAGGAGGGGATCTGGAAGAATGTTTCAGTCACTTTGGGTGGCAGTTTCTTATCTCCCTTGGGCAGAATTTCTGGGACTTTCTGTGACTTTCTGGGTGAGTGGGATGCAGAAGACCAAGTTTCTTCATCCCTGAAGTCAGTGCTGCTTTGCTTGGACATTTATATCTGGGAAAGAGCTTTAGGAAAGTATCCTGAAGAGAGACTGGGGAGGCAGGGGGGTGGAGCAGTGTCACTCCTGAGCTGACAGCTGCCTTTATAGGGTAAGGATTAAGCTCTTCACCTCAGTGCCTTCTGCAAATGCCAAGCTTGGGCAGCTCCTTCTCTTGCAGTGCCTGGACAGAAATTTTGCAGTTTCTCCATGCAGGTGCTGGATCAAGGCTGCGAGTCAGGGCCTCGCAAGGGACTCAGCCAGGTGAGGACTTTCTGCACATCAGTGCCTGGAGGTTCCCTGAGCAGGCTCCCATCTGACTTCTGTGTTTATTGTGTGCCTGGAATGGAATACATATTCAAGCTCTTTTCTAAGTAAAGGTGTTAAAAGTTACTGCCATGAGCAGCAGGATTGGCTTCACTTCCTATGAATGGGGAAAGGAAAGATTTGCCACCAAAATCAAGTAGCTTTTAATTTAAACTTGGTGGCCAAGTGCTCACCCACAGCAAGCTGGAACCTCTCTCACTCTCTTCCCTACGAAGTGTCTGGCTCTAAGTAGCACAGACCACCCCACAAAATCTCACACATCCCCTATTGGATGAAGCATTGCCCAGAGATGGGAATACCCACATGGATTTTCTGTGGAGCACAGCCAGCCCCAACAAGGTTATGAAGTTAAACAGGAGTGTGTTTAAAGGGAGGGAGAGGATATGGTTTGCCTGGGCTTTTCCTTGAAAGGAAATGTCCTTTGAGAGGAGGCCTGGGAGAGGTGGATGCCAGGGCTCAGGGAGCAGCATGTAGTGACTTCCAGAAGCTGCAGAGGGGGAAGGAGTGCAGTGAGGTTAATTTGGACCTCTGGCAAATTGAGGGTGGCAAGCAGTGACTCAGCTGGTTGTTCTGCTCTTGACTGCCTGCAACACTTTGCAGTGCTGTTGAAGGAGCTCACTGAATGGCAAATCCAGCTTGGATTCGCCAGATGTGTTTCAGGGGAGACCATTCCTGGCTGGCTGTGATGGAGGGGCTAAGGGATCTTCAGGCAGACTTGCTGGCATTGCTGCAGCTTGAGATTCCCAGCCAGAGCCAGCATCCCCTGGACTTTGAGCAGAGAGTGGAGCTGGGGGCTGGGAAGGGGCGGCCGAGCCAAGAGCTGCTGGGAGTCCTAGATGGTCCAGCAGCTCTGCAGTCCTCCCTCCCCACTGTGCCTCAGTGCTCCAGTGCATTGTGGGCTGTGTGGGCAGAGCATCCTCCTGGGAAGAGGGAATTGCTGACCATTGGAAAGCAAAGGGAAGCCTGGTTTAAAATAGCTTTGGTGGTGAGTCCTATTCCAGCCCATGTCCTTGCAAAATCAGTTAAAAATCAGTTAATTCAGTTGAGAATACAACAAAAGGGTGTGTGGGGGGGTGTGTGTGTGAAGGCTGATTGGCCTCTTGTGACCAGGGAGGTCAACACTAAAATCTGTGATCCCTGTGAGAAGAACAGGACCTGTGCTTGAGTCCAGGCAGGATCATGGCATCAGACAAACCCCCACTTCCTTGTCAGAGAACACCCATGATAGCTATGGGTTCAGAAGTGGTGTGGATTTGGGTGCAGCTCAGGGCAGAGTGTGGGAAGCCTTCGTCAGCTCATGCAGCACCCATGCCAGTTTATAAATTGGTCCTTGGTCCTTGCCTTGCCTTTATATTTTCGGAAGGACATCAGGGTGATGCTGGCAGAAGCTCTCCTGTCTTAAATAACTTCTATAGAGAGAGGAAAAGCAGAATCAGGCAGATAAAACATAAATGGAGAGGATGAATCTCCTGCCTGGCACTGAGTCTCTCTTTTTGCTCTGCTGAAGTTACTTTCCCTCAACTTGCAGGCTTCTAAGCTGCTTGGCTTGTCTCCCCCCTCACCTCCTGCTTTCAATTTTGTGATCTGAAAAGGCAATTACTCAGTGAAACCAGGCAGTTGGGGCTTTCTTGGGAGTGTGACTCAGCCTTTGCACCAGAGAGTGCCCAAGGCTCCCAGCTGCTGAACTTGCACAGCTGGGCACAGGTGAGGTCCTCAAGGGGTTTATTTTTTTCTCTCCAAGTCTCTTATTTCCCTCAATTTAAATTGGCTGCTGCTGTTTCCTGTTGTTTCTGTTGGTGTTTAAGGGAGTGTGTACCTGAATTGCAGGCATGGGAGGGTAAAGGAGTCAGGACTCCATTTCTCCAACCCACCTCATATTCCTGGCCCTGAGCAGGACCGTTTTCCCAGCTTTATCCTGCCTTTCATCTATTTTTTACATTTCTATGACTTAACAGACAGCAGATTGAAGTCACAGTGTGTATCTCTGGCTCTGCTTCCTGCCTGCTCATGAGAGGCATCACATCTCTACAGAGGTCTCCATCCACACTTAGGGAACCAGACTTTACTTTCTGAGTGAGCTGAAGAACCAGCACCTTGATTCCTTGGGCGCCAGTAAAATCCCTGACCTGTGAGCTTTCCTGACAGCTCAGTGTCATAAAAATCAGTCATGAAAGTGCTTTAAAGACTTGATAGAATGTTGAGATCCACCCTTTAATATTTTGTTTCTCTGCAAGCACAAGATTGTGTGTCTCTTGTATTTGTGCTGCTCTAGAAAACAGCAGAGATTTTTTGCAACCCTGGCTTTGGTCATTGAGGAAGAAGCCCACACCACAAGAGCCATGGGTCTTGCAAGCTGGAAAATATCTCCAACTTTCCCTCTCTTGCCTTGTAGAAGGACACAGGTAGAAACCTTTGCTTCATTTCTTGTGTCAAAAAGAGCATCGAGAGCGATTTCTGGTGGAAAATACAAACCCAAGGAAGATTTCACATTACCTCTTCCTCATGGCTGACCCCCCTTCCATGTGGCTGCCCCTCTCCCTGGGTCTTTTCCATGATATTTCCTACTTGCATCTCTGGAAAGAAGCAGTATTTTGAGGCACAGGTTTTGGCTGTTGCAGCAGTGAGTGGGGCAGGTCTGCTGCTCTCGGCCACCAGCCCTGGGGCAGAGGCAGGGAGGGGAGGCAGCAGCCCCCAACCTGCGGCTGAACAGGCTCAGCTTTGTGCTGGACATCTTAAAAGGAGCTTTATGACTCCTCTCAGCACAGCACGAGCCCCAGCTCCTGCACAGGCCCTTCTTTGTGGGTGGTGACGTGGTCCTGGCGTGAAGGCAAAGCCAAGCAGGAGGTGGGGAGCAGCTCTGCTGGTGGCGTCCCTTGAAAGGACAGGGACTGGGAGAGGGTAAGAGCCAGGACAGGGAAGCAAGACCCCAGGATGCTTAATTCTGATAGCTCAGAGGGGAGGTAGGTGCCCTAAGGGTGTGCCAGGGATCTGACTCAGCCCTGAGTTGATGGGTGTCCCTAAGAGCCACCAAAAGCATAGTTGGCTGCTGAAGACTGCAACTCTTGCAGGCTGGTGCCAGAGGTCCCAGGAAAGATGGGGGAATACTTAGGAAGGCACACATTGAGTATTGCAATTCTGTGTCCATATGCAAAATCTCAGCTCTGCGAGGTTTGATTCACACTTCCTCCACTTGGTTTCACGTTAAAAAACCCGCCAAACCCTCTGCAGCTGCCTCCTCTCTTGGTTGCAGGGACAACTGTATGAGCAATTGCTTTTACAATTTGTCTCTCAAAATATCAATTTTCATTTTGCTTGAGCTAAATGGTTTCTCACCCTTTTCTCACACGTTTACATCAGTGGGTAACGAGAGCAGGGGATGTTCTCAGCTCTCTGTTGCTGCCTCTGCCCGGGTGACAGGGTGCACATGTTCATGCAAGGCGTGTTGCTGGGAAACCCATGGCCAGAGTCCCCTTTGATGCCTTCCCCTGGCCCTGAGCATGTTAATCTCTGCCTCAGCCTCAGCAGACAGACATCTGCTGCTGTTTTTCCAGACCGTGCTGTGCTGGGGTGATAAAACATGGAGACAGCTCCTACAGCTATGCTGCCTCTTAAGACCACCTAAGACCTAAGCCCACCACCAGAGTGGGGCTACAGAGGCAAAGGCTGAAACCTACCTTGCACCAGAGGGTCTCCAGGAAGGGAATTACCCTACATTTCTGCTGGTGCACTCCTCTCCTTCCCCAAGGGTTATGCTGCACCGACTCAGGGTGATTCCCACCTGTTGGTGGGGTTTATTCCCAGACTAGGGCTGGGAAATGTCCCTTCTGCAGCTGTTGTCCAATTTTGCTCAAATTCCACTAAGCTACAGAAGAACTCCCAGGCAAGGAGCTAAAATGCAAGAATGTTAAAACACAGTTTGCAGCCAGGTCACTGCCTTTGATGCACGACTCCAATATTAGTGCTCCATCACATCTGTGGTGTTACCTCAGTAACTGCAGGGCATTCCCACGGCACAGATCCTGCAGTAATACAAGATGAACTTGGCCTAAATGTGTAGAAACAGCTGAGACTGAATAATTTATCTTCTAGGTATGTCAGTGACCCTGCAGATGGGGCTGCCAAGTGCTGTGACAATACTTGTGTGACAACAGCAATGCTTACAGCAGCCATGCTGACGTCTGCTGGTGCTCAGCTGGTGCCCAGGTGGGTGTGGGAGGTTCTGGTGATCTGCAGGCTGGGATACTCCTGCTCACAGAGCCCTAGAGCCAGGTTTCACATCCTCCTCGTGCCCTGCAGCTGGGTGCATCAAGCTTTGGTTGGACCACGCAGAGTAGGCAGGTTGTTACCTAGGGGGAACCTGGGAATTCCTTCTGCCTAAGGTTAGTTAGTCCTGATGTTTTTGGACTGGACAGGGTCCACAAGTGAAAGGTTTGCTCCAGACTCAGGTGGGAGGCTCCAGCCCCAGGGCACTCAAGGCTGGCAAGTTGGGATCACGCCCATTTGTCAGCCTGGAAATCCTGGTGCTGGGCTGCCCATTGGCATTTTTGAGAAGATTTCAAGAAAAATAGTTATTATACACGGGCCTCTGGCCAGAGACCCATGCAGCTGTGTGGCTTGGAGAAGCTGGATCACCTGAAACTGCTGCAGAAGAGCAGGATGCCTTTTTAAATGGCCCTTCCATCACAGATTACAAGCTAATACCAAAAGTGAAAAAAGATACAAGAGAACACGCCTCTTCAGAGCGGGAAATAGCTCCTTGCAGACATATGGGGATGCTAAAGCCAGGCAACAGGTGAATTAACACGACTACCAGCCACTTTTTTTATTTCTTGAAAGTTGCAAGGTGTATTTTTAGTAGCAGGATTTTAGGTGGTTTGAGTCTGAAACCACCTCAAAGGCTGAAAGTCAAGCCTGCTTTACTGAGCCCCACGGCTGTGCTTGGGCAGCCAGGCATTAAAGAAGAAAAAGCCACATAGCTGGACAATTCAAACACAATCTGTTGCAAACCTGGTTTGCTGGGAAGATGAGGCAGGGCCAGGGGAAAAAATGGTCCAAGGGGCATTTTATTGCTCTTGCACCTCCGTGCTGAGGAGGGTTGGGGGGATTTGGTGAGAATAAGTGGCCAGATCCTGCAGCAAAGGGTATTACAGCTCACCAGGGCACTGGGGCTTATTGCTGTCTGAGATACAGATATCAGTTAAACTAATCCTCTAAAAATGCTGTAACATCCTCTTAATTCCTTTTAAACTGGACTTTCCTCAGGATAGCTGCAGCATAACCCTGAGTTCGTGCTGTGGTCGGATGAGCTGTGCTGGGTGGGCAGCTGGATGAAGCTGCTGGGTCTCATTCTCTCCTGCCATACAGTGATGGGGCAGTAAATTTGACTGGAGGGCCTGTGGGATGGTCAGGCTTATTTTTCTATATGACACTTTACAAGGAACAGGGGGGAAAGCAACCCTAAAACTTCCCTCTTGTAGCTTTGCACAAAACTCCCAGCAGAGCAAGCAGTTGCTTGAGGCACGTCCACTCTTGGGTTCACTTAAGTTTTCAGAGCCAGGAAACAAGACACAAACTCCATCCCACCAAGTCTCTTCTTTCAGGAAAATGCTTTCTCCTTCTTCTTCATGTCATGAAGGAGGTTTCCCTCACGTGAGAACATTGTGACATGCAATTTGTTGGCCTCCCACAGCAAAATTTAGAGGGGTAGAATATTTCCCCCATTTTGCAGGTCCTGAGGGAGCAAAAGGCCTACACCCAAAGCAATGATATTATTGCATCAGGATCCAGTGCTAATTGTCCAACTGCTGCTGGTTGTCCTTGGAGTCAGGCTGAAAGAAATCCCAAAGAGATTGGAAGGAGACAAGGGAGGGAAGAGGCAAAGCAAACATGGAGAGAGACAGAGAGCTGGGTACAAGGAGAGACTGAGATATTGAGCAGGTTACTGAGCATGTCAAAATCATGTTTCCTGGCATCTTGTACAAACCTCCACGACTTTACAGGGACAAAATCCATGTTTTTCAGCAAAAGTAGTTCAAGTACAGCCTGAGACTGCTCTGGACCTTCATGCATCTTTGAGCAGTCTCATGCATCCCGAGGGCAAAGTCACACATGCACCAGCATTGCAGGTTCATCAAAGCAGGGCCGATGTGTTTTTCCCCTCGATGCCCTTCAGACAGCTTCAGGAGCTGGGCTGTGGCTGGTCAGGCTCAGAAGGAGGGTTGGAAAGAAGGTGGCCAGATGGGTTTCTGTTGGCCAGAGTGGGTGAAGCATGGGTCAAATGATCCCAGGAGAAGGTGAGCTGAGAAGGGAAAGGTCACCTAGAGAAGCGCAGGAGGAACGTGGCTCCTCCACCTACACAGAAGAGAGATAATGGCAGTATTTATGGACACTTTGTGGCCTGCTAATTCCTGTTGCTGACTCCTGCTCAGTGAGCCCAGACAGGCCTTCTCGGGGGAAGTCTAAACATTAACAAAGCAAGTGGTGTGGACACAGCAGGCAGCTCAAACACAGTGTGGGTGGTTTGCTGGAGGGCATTCACACTCAGCCACAGCACAGGGGGGTCCTCCCCGATGCTGGCCGTGCACTGGTCAAGGCTGCATTGTATCAACTCATCAAATATTTGTTTGCATCTGTGACCTTCAGAATTTCCCATCATGGGCATGATTTTGGCTGCAGGTTCGCTGGCAGCCACTTGGACTTCCAGTATGGGCGAAGAACAGGGCAGGATCCTTTCAGGTTCTTCTTTTGAGGAAAGGCAGTGCCAGGGAAACCTCTGTGCGATCCAGGCTTGGCCATCCCTGTTGCCAGCTGGCAGAAATGACTGTCACTCTGAACACCAGTGGGGAGCAGTGCTTTATCCCTGCTGGGGACACCCTCTTTCTCCAAGCAAGCAGAGCCTGGACTCTCCTTACTGAAGCATTGTGGTGGCCAAAGGCATCCTTCTTTTGAGGAAAGGCAGTGCCAGGGAAACCTCTGTGCGATCCAGGCTTGGCCATCCCTGTTGCCAGCTGGCAGAAATGACTGTCACTCTGAACACCAGTGGGGAGCAGTGCTTTATCCCTGCTGGGGACACCCTCTTTCTCCAAGCAAGCAGAGCCTGGACTCTCCTTACTGAAGCATTGTGGTGGCCAAAGGCATCTTTGCCATTGCAGTGCAAGAAAAGCACAAATGCTTTTATGTGACATCTTGTTTGCCCCTGAGGGAGAAATTGGGGTGAGTGCAGTGGAGCTATTACAGTAAAGGTCCCTTTTCCTGAAAGGTGGCTGCCCTTCAGACAGATTTCTGTGCTTTTAGAAGGGGAGTTTGAGGCTTTCATACCTCAGGGATGTGGCCCCACTCTGCACAGGTTGTGTTGAGGTACAGAACAGGCTTTTCTCAGCAGTGGCTTCTCTCGGGGGCCGATTCTCAGTGGAGTGCGTCTGTTTCTTTTTGAGTTTATCAAGTGTAACCTGCAATTCTTATTAATTATGGCAATGCTCCCAGCTGCTTATGGCTATTTGGGCAGCACCATATCTGTGCTTCTCACAGCATTGCTGACTACACTATTTCCTGATAATAATTTTTCTGTGTTTCTGAGGAAGCTTCCCCTTTTCCTAGACCTCTCTTCTTCCTAGCTCAGGACTCCCTTCCCCAGACTGACGTGCTCTTGTTCCTGGGCAGGGTGCCACAGCTCTTCTGCAGGCTGGCCTTGCTGATTTGGTAACCTGCTTGCTCACAGGCTTATCTGAACTTGGTTCTGGTTTTCTTGGCCACTCTGGGTGTGCATGTTCCTTTGAGGCAGAGAAAGGGAATGCGCTTGGCAGCTGCTGATGGCTGCAGCTACCAGCAGTGATGTGGTTCTTGTGTCAGCTCCTGTTTCCTCTTTCCAGAAAGGCAAATTGCTATCACTGAGCTGTCAGTGATATGGACAGAGGCCAGGATTTGGGCTGGCTGTGTGATTATGTGAAGGCTTTTGCTTTATGTGCCAGCTGGGAATTACCAGCAACAGGGCTACACATCTCTGATGGTCAAGGCTTTTGGCAGTGCTGACAGGAGTTCAGCTGGTTTTATGCTCTGCTGTTGAGGTGCTGCTTTCATACAAATATCCTTCCCAACCCCAGAAGGTGCATCTTTTCTCCAGGATTTATTTTTAATATAGGAACTTGTCAGAGAAAGGGGCAGCAGTGCTCTGCAGTGTTTTCTGGTGTATCTGCATGAACAGCTGGGCTCAGGCTGGACATGAACGAGGAGAACCTGCAACAGGACCTTTGGATGTGATTGGTTTCAGACGACGGCTTAAATAACACAATTTAACATGGCAGTGTGAAGTCCACAGACAACTAATTCTCTGTATTTGAAAATCCAGCTGCTTCTTCTTCTCCGACTCCCCTTCTTAAGCCCCATGCTGCAGCTTGACCTCAGTCAGTCCCTCTCTTTTGTGTACTCTGGGTGGCCCCTGATATGTTTTTTTTAAACCCTCAACAGTACCTGCTGGATAGACTGTAAGCTCAGCCTTTCAAAATACTTCTGTGCCCACCAAAAGTCTCTTTCCACGAGCTGGAAACACAAATAAAATGGAGCACCAGGGAGCAGCCATACCTGGTCTTTTATTGCCAGCTCCTCTTGGCTAGTTGGTGAGAAGGAAAGGATGTTTCCCTCAGACCTTTTTTACATCCCTGTTGTGATTTTTCCAGTAGGAAATTGTGAGCACGTGAGTTCAGCAGAGCCCCAGGGAATGGGATGTATTAAGGACAATAATAATCCAGTATTATTAATGACAATCAGAACAGACAACACATGATTTAACCCACAAGGCTTCTGGAAAGGAATTACTCTTAGGTGTTGAGCTGCCCAAGGATGGGGGAAAAAGTATTATTTTGTGTAGAGAAAAAACCTCCTGACACTTCAAAATCCTATGGGAGAGAGGAAATATCTGTAAGAAAATAGAGCAGACCAGGCCTTCCTTGGTGATCTGGTGGATAAGCAGAAGCACATCAGCTTACAGAGAGGCAGAGATGTAGCTGCAGGTGGTCTGGCCCAAGGATTTTCAGCACCTACTGGTGGGGCTCCCTGAGATGCTGCAAGGAGCTGGAAACCCTTGTGTTCAGGCAGAAATGTGCTCAAAAAGCAGGAGTGAGCCCAGGGCTCCACCAAGGCAGCATCAAAGCTGAACACCTGTAAATGCGAGCTGCCTCTGGGGGTGGTTAAAATAGAAATGATGAGCCTGGAAAGCTGGAGGAGATGCCATGCTCAGCTCTTCTGGCAAGGAATGGTAGTAATCTCCTTCAGGGATGGGGCCCTTTGGTGTTGGCCTTCAGAGGCACTGCTGAGGCGGGAGACAAACAGCAGCCTTACTGACACCCATGTGTGTCGATGGAGAGCTGTCTTTGACTGACTTTGAATATTGAAACAAGGCAGACCTGGCCAGAGCAAGTAAGATCTGATCTGCTGCCTCTGATTAGGTGAGGAGTGAACTGTGGTGGGGGAAAAACTGTGAGAAAGAGGCAAGTGAGTTTGCAGAAGGGCTTGCTCCTCAAAAGAGCTGTAACTCACATCTTCTTCACGTCAGCAGCCAGCAGTGGCTACCCCCAGCCAGGGCAGAGCCTCCGCCGGGGCTTTCCCTGCTGCCAGCCAAGGGATGCTTTCTTTCCGTGATGGGCAAATATGAGGAAGCAGGGTGAAACTGGCTCTGCTATGAGATGAAAGCGTGATGGTGGGAAGCACGTGGGCTGCAAACCACTGCCTGCCTCATTCACTGGGGACCTGATCTCCAGGGAGTCGATGGTAGTCATGGAAAACTTGAGGCACCTCTATCCTGAAGAGGGATTGATTTTTTTCCTTGATCACACATTGGCCATGGGTCTTGTGGTAGCCAAGTTGTGCCATGCTTGGTGCCCTCACAACCCAGCTGCCTCTCTGGTTGGGAGGAAAGGCTTTGTAGGAGCTCTTCTTCAGAGTCCTTTCCCCAGAAAACTCTATCACTCTCTATAAAATCTGTTTGAAAGGGCTCAGTGGGTTAAAACGTTACAAGAGGGGGAATACTGAGCAGATGCAGCTCTTGCTTTAGTTTTAATGGCCTTAAGAAACCATACTAAAAAAAAGGAGTTGTTTCCAGGAAAAGTTTTCCAAAGTCTCAACTTGATTTCCTTTCCAGCGTCACGAAAGCTGCTCTTTGATAAAGACTGTAATTTAAAAACCCAGCAGTCTTATCCTTTCTCCAATTCATTTTAATGCTCTAAATCCAGAGGAGGAAGGGGACGCTTAAAAAGCAAATGTCTGTATTTTCTCATGCAAACATATCGTTCTCAGGAAGACACTCTCTTCTCTGACAAGGGTCTTTCTGTTGGAAAACCACTGCTTAGCTTTGCCCTGACAGCCCAGGCACAGTAAAACTTGTCAGCATGGAGAAACTGAGTGGCCAGGCTGGAGCTGGATAATGTTGGTATTAAGGGAGCAATTGTCCTTCTAACTCGGCAGTGCCAAGCAATCTCCTCCCATGCTCCTGATCCCCCTTCAGATCCAAGGCAGCTGCTGGCTTGTGGCACATTTCTTTTCCTAGATGTCACCTTGGGGATTTTTCCCCCGCCTCCCTGGATTGCTAGGATGCTTGAACTCATTTCTGACTGTGGTATTGCAGATGTGGATGGGCTGGGCTGCATTTTTAGGATCTGATTCAAAGCCCACTGAAGGCAGGAACAATTTGCTGTTGATGTCAGTGGTCTCTGGAGCAGGCACTGTGTAACTGCTAATTTTTATTCCAGGCAATTGCAGTTAAAAGCAGTGAAGTAAAAACCCCACAACTTATTTTAAAAGTAAAGTGCTCAGCCAGGTCCACTGGCTTCTGAGCAGCCAAAACAAAGATCCTACTTAAGCCAGGGTTTTTCACCCTGGTGCAAAGTGTGCCTTCTTCAACCTGGCAGCTGTCTGGCTGCTCCTGTCATGTGTCCTCTCCACTGTGTGACCCATGGATCCCATACCCTGGTTTCGAGCACTGTGAGGTTACATGGAAATGTTCTGCTTTTGGGGTTGCTCAGGGCTTTTTTCCTGCCTTTGGAAATCTTTGAATACCCTTGTAACTACAGGAAACTCAAGGAGAAGCACAAAATAATCAGTATTGTGACAAAGTCACAGACACCAGAGAGCTGCCAGGGGAGCAGTTTGCGAGTAAAAAATGTATGTGTAGGTACATACATGAGTACAAATTCTCATTGTGGGGGCCATGCTGCAAGGGAGGAGCTGCCAGGGAAGGTGTGTGAGATTTGGGTGGCTGTTTAGCTGGGAAGAATTACAGACTCATTGGGACCGGACCTCTTATTTGACTTTCCCTGGGCTTCACCTAAAAGCTAACAGGATTTTCTTTTCCACCAACTTCCGTGGGCTTTGGATCAGGATCTTTGTGCCTGCAGGGTTATCTCAGTTTCCTGGAACTCTTTCACTGTTTGAGTTTGCTAAGTATATTTACTGCCAGGCTGCTTTCTTCTTTAACTCCCGCTGGCTGATTGCAAAAACTTTTTGTTCCCGGCAGCCGCTGGTACAGGAGCGGCGTCGCTCTCTCAAAATTGGCTGTGCACCTCCCTGGGTGTCCCCTTCTCCAGCTGGCCCCACATAAATCTTAAAACTTCACCAGATCCACTATGAACTTGCCCCTTGCAAATTATTTGGTGCAGTTAGAGAAGGTTCAGGAGCATCAGGCAGCATTATCAATATTTTTCCTTCCTTTTTGAGCCTCAGACAGCCTTTCACAAAGACGTGGGCTCCCTGGAAAGAGATGTTTGCTCTGAGATTATTCCCTGTTTATTTGGTCACATGAGGAGGGCAGAACATTCTACTGGCTGAATTAACAAATGCAGCCTCACCAATACACTCAACGAATAAATAAGCGTGGCTAAATCAGATGTTCTGGCTGGCTGTTATTAAAAGAGGAAAATTTTCTAGCAAAAGCCCTGGCTGTAGGTGTTTAGCACCTTCTGAAGAACAAAAGAACATGGCCTGACATTTAAAAATAGAGGAACCCAAAGTGAGGGGGGAGTTTGGAGAGCAGAGGCTGGTGGAGGGACTGGTCTGAGCCACTGTGTTTCCGGTGGATCCTCCTCCTTGGAACCCCATCAGACAGTGGAGAGCCATGACTGGAAACACCAACCTTCTACCCAGGAGCACAGGTGCTGATGGTTGAGTAAGGCTTTGATGATCACAAGAGTGCCCTCAGTCACACCTACAGACTTGTAGACAAGTCTGTGACTTGCTTTTCCACTTCAACTATGGCAGGTTGACAAGTGCCTGTTCTTGCTTTTTTAGGTATTGGTGGAAATGTGACACTTTTAGGAGAATGCATCTCATCCAAGAGTCAAGACAGGTCCTTAAAACACAAACAGGAGTGGAGGCAGCAATGCACACAAGCTTTACATTGTATTTCTCTCGAGTACACAAAGTAAAGCTTGCAGTATAAATACATATATGTGTGTTTCTAACCAGGACAGCTGAGAAAAAGTCTGAGAAGTGTAACTCCCCGCCCTCTGTTAAATTTTAATCATGTGCTGCTATGGCAGAGAGACCCCAAAGCGTGTTATTTGAAAGGATTCACTGTGGGGGCTTTTAAAGATAACCTTGGCACTTATGGCACATCTAAATGTTTGGATTTTACAACACATTGTTCTTTATAAGCCATTCCCAGAGGTTAATTACGCCATATGAAGAGACTTACAAGAGTCACTGCCCCTGGCAGTGGAAATGGGAAGCACTTCTGGCGGCTGGGAGGGATCCGAGCTCAGCTCCCGGGAGGAATGAGCATGCCAAAGGCCATTGTCCACGGGACGGCTCTGCTGTGTCAGAGCACTTCCAACTGACCAGAGTCATGGTGACCTGATTCCCAGCTTTCCTATTCAGCCTCCTTTGCTCCAGTTTTACTTTTAAGGCCCTTGTCAAATACTAAATAACACTGCCCCTTGCCAAGGCGACTGCTGGCCAAAAGTCCTCTTTTAATGTGAGCTGAAGGTTTTCCAGTGCTCAGGGCCATGCTGGGAGAGCAGAGCCCCAGTGTGAGTGGCTGGGGATGTGCCTTCCCCTCCAGGGCAGGTTCTGTTTCAGCACACCTGGAAAACAAGGTGATAGCTGCGAGGTGTCAGGCCAGGCTGGAGTCACAGGTGTGTGAGGTGGTGCAGGAATATCCAGGGAACTTAAAGCCTGAGGACCAAATGAGCTGAGCACAGGGATGGCACGAGCAACCACTCTGGAGTGTCAGTTCGACTGCTGTGCCATGGTGGGGGAGCAACAGAGATACCTCTGGCAAACCTGAAACTGGACTTTGAATTCCTCCCACAACTTCCAGCTTCCCCCTGCACACCCAGAGACCTTCCCCAAGTCCCAAACACGATGTCTTGACACTCCAACATGAGCCTTCGTATTGTGCTGCTGCAGCAAGTTCTGGGGCTTGCTTTGACCCACGCTCAGCAACATGTTCAAGCCCCTCACCTGGCCAGAATGTCAGCCTGGCACCTGGGTGTAATTGTATGTGTACTTGGAGAAGTCCTTTTTTTTTTTTTTTTTTTTAAATTTGCTAATATAAAAATCCCTTTCCTGCTCAGAGACAGGATTCTGAGTACAAAGTGTTGTGTGCAGCCAGAGAGCACAGCATGTTCTTGGACAGCGATGGGCAGGTACACGGCTCTGCTCTAAGGAGACTAATTCAGAGCTAGGATTTACCTTGGCATTATTCAGTGCCACCTCACACGCACATTTAACCCCAAGCCTGAGGTTTCCAGCTACATTTTTTGGAAGAGAAACTGCTTAAAAATTACAATTTAAAAAAAAAATTCTCCTTCTGTTTCTTTTCTTCTTTTCTCTTCTTTTTCTCCTGCTTCTGTAGGTAAATAACTATCCCTAGGTGTGTTTGTTTTAGAGACCTCCTGATACATTTCAATGCTGATGTGGCAGATCCCAGGCCATCTAAAGTAATTTTTTTTTCTGCAGAGACAGAGAGGGGCTGTTGGCCCTTTGCAAAGTCCTCTTTGCAACAGTGGGTGTGTGTTGGACAGCTGTACCCAGCAAGAGAAATTCACTCTAAGATTCATGTGGAGGGGAGAGGGCTTGAAGTGACATGGAAATAAAGAGGTTTAATAAAATGGAGGTGGAGGGCTTGGCTGCTTTTTGCTGGTGCACAGGAGCAGAGGAATGAGCAGTGGGGTGGGAGCAGTGTTAGCCCAGGTGGTGTTGAGCTCAGAGAGTGAAGGTTTCTGTCCCCCCCGATCAGACCAGAGGGATGACTTCCCATCTCCCCTCCAATGCTGTCTCACAGACCAGTGCCACCCTCCATGGGTGTCCCTTTGTTGTCTGTGGGCTGGAGAAACATTCAAACAGGACAAAGGGAAAAAATCGTAAGTTAATTCTTTTTTTCCCATAGAAAGCCACATAAAATTTGGAGTGATGAAGGGAGAAGAAAATTCCATATTCTGTGAAGGGGTTCTTCTCCTCCAAAAAGATGCCACTTATAGAGTGGTTTTTTTCATGGATCAGAAGAAAAACCCATTCAGCTCTTTGCTTTCCCTTCATGACTCTTGTGCCAGTATTTTGCAGTCGCTCCAGGTGCATCCAAACCTCTGACTCTGGACATGGTTCACACTTTCTCCCTCTTGGCTCCTGGCTTCAGCCAGGGGATGAAAGGCATCACATGGGTTTCACATTGGAGGTGTGGGGGCAATAGGCAGAGGAGCCTTGGGAACATGGCAGAGCCTCAACCAGGGAAGGCTGTCCTCTGCTGAGGTGTGTTTCTTCTAAGCCAGAAGCACTTAGCGGGTTTTTATTTAATGCTGAAAGCGCACTGCTGTCCTCTAGTCATGCTCTGTAGCATCCCCAAAATACCTTACATTCTCCATCTGGGGCCATGCCATGGGATTTCTCAAAGCTGGGAGCTGTGCTTGTTCCTGGCTTGTTAGGACAGCCTTCCTGGGCTGTTTTCAGTTGGATTAGAGTTTCCAGATATTGAGTCAGGCAATGAGCATGGACCCTGCTAAGATCATCCATGGGAAGTGGGAAGAGTTCCCTTAACAGAGCCAGTGATTGCCCTGTTCCAGTCTGCTGGCAGTGGAGCAAGACAGGCTGCACGTCCCTGAACTGCTTCAACCATTCTCAGCTGATTTTCCAAATTCTGATGAAGTTTCTTGCTAAGCTCCTGAGTCACGTAACTTTGTGTTCAGCCAAACTTTCAAGAGCAGCAGGGATTTTTCTGGACCTAAAGCCACTTTGGGGACGGGAAGAGGACTCTCCTGCATCCCATGTGGACGGAGAGGATCTGGAGGGAAGAGGTCCCAGGGATTTTTTTCCATGCCCAGATGAAAATGCCCTTTCTTCCAAGCTGTACATAGCCCTGGTCCTTCAGCCTGGGCACAGGGACACCAGCTACGTAGTGAAGGATTAGGTAATTTCCTTCCCTTCTCCTCTGGAAGGTGTTTTGATTAGCATAACCATTGTGTTCCCAAATTAGCTCGTGTTCCTGCTTTGCCCTCAGGCTGGCTTTTCCTGTTACAAACCTGCTCTGGCACAGGGATACCCGAAGCACCACAGCTCACATCTGGACAGATCCAGCCACACTCAGTCCACCAGCTGCCCTCTCTGACTAACCTTAGGTTGATGCTGAGGCTACAGAGGTCCTACAGCCCTGCAGGTCACCAGTGCATAGAAACCCCCAAACAGCTCAAATTTTGTTGTGACATTTGGGGGGGAGCATGGTATGCGCTGGATGGAGACCAAAAGCACACAGGACACGGGTGCATCCCACTCCGTGTCATTGGGAATGTTAACTTCTGGCACGGGCTGAGGTGCACATCCCTGGTACCTCAAGCCATCCTAAACGGGCCTGAGCCTGTCCAGCACATCCTCTGCCAGTCACTCACCTGCTCCTGCTTTCCTCCTGCCAAGAATCATTCTCAGCTGAAACAATGCAAAGTTCTGGGAAAGAATTAATGGAAGAAAGTGAAATAATTTCCAAATGCCAACGAGACAGACACAGAGCAAATAATCAGGGGCCCCTGATTTCATGGCTATTGAGTGCCATGGAGAGCAGGAGCTGCTTGCATGAAGCAACTGGTTGCCAGATCTCTTTGGTGTCAAGCCTTATCCACAGAAGATACATCTGGGGGTCTGAAATCAGATGGTTTTAACACTCCTTCACTGCTGGCTGAGCCACAGGGGGTGGTGTAGCTACACAACCCTTCCTCTGTGGAGATGAAGCTGTTTAAGTACATTTCCCCACAGACCAGGTTTAAGTTCTGCTTAAACTTCTCCAGTGAGGGATGGAGGAACGGATGAAGCACATGGATATTTGACTTTGCCCCATTACAAAGCACATTTGTCATCACACCTTGAGAAGGCCCAGAGCAATATTCCACCAACTTCAGATGGGCTTCTATCTGAATGGGAGCTCAGTTATGGCCACGAGGGCAGAAGGAAGGATGCCACAACGAGGCCAGTGGGCAACATGGGAAGTAGCTGGGGAGAAAAGAAAGAGGTTCCCTTCTCAAACCCTTCATCAGCTGATTTAGCTCCAAGCTCCTCACCAATCTACTTCTCTAACAATAGTTCGGCTGTCAGCGGACCCAAAGATGAACTCATTGAACTTTTGGCTTCTGGTGACTGCCTGACTTGCACTCCTTCTGCCAGCATTTGGGGCACCTCACAGAGCAGAGCTGTCAGGACAGGGGAACAGCAGAATAGAGATCTAAGGCATGAACAGCAGGAGTGCTCCTGGAAAAGGTTATTTTACAAATGCCCAGGGCAAAGCCCAGCTGCAGAGACACAGGGATTTAGTGTCTGCTGGGAACTGGGCTGTCCCACTGGGCTCTGGCTGCTAGCCCACTGACATGGGGTCATCCTGCAGGTCCTGGTTCATATTTCATATTCCAGTGGTATTTTCCAACCCGCTGTGGAGTTAGGTGGGAAAACAAGGAGACCCTGCAGGAGCTACACCCTGCTCCAGAAGCAAATCCAGCTGTGGCATTTCCTAAGCCAGGCCTTGGTTGTGCCATTGCAGAAACACAGACAAGGAGGGATCCAGAAGCTCTTGCCATCGTGTCCCTGCACTTCGTTCTGCTGCAGCATCCACCTCTAATTTCCATCCCTGGAGCAGAGCTGCTGCTTATTAAACCCAGACCAGCAAGGGCTTGGCAAGGCATACAGGCTGGGAGGAACTGCCAGGGAGCCAAGGGGAAGCCATACAGACTGATTCCTTCTTTTATGAAAAAGGGGAGGCTGCTTCCAGAGTCTTCAAAGGGATTGAGAGTGGATGTGGAGCTGCTTGGAGGATCAGCCTGGCCAGGAGACAACACAGCATCATGTCCACAGAGCAGGCAGCTGCCGAGTCTGGAGCAAGGGGCTACTCTGCTCTTGTTCCTACCAGCTTTTTGGTGTATTTCTGCAGCAGGAAGTGTTCCAGGGTGGGAGTGAGTGGCGGGCAAGCAGCACTACACCTCCACAAGGGCACCACCAAGGCCAGGCAGAGCTCCCTGCTCTCCTGTAAGAAAGCACAAGCTGTGCCTGTCCATGTGCTCGGCCACAGCCTGGATGTGGATCACACGGGGATGGCACAAAGCGCTTGGTCACAGTCCTGGTTGGCTCCCCAGGTGGGATTTCATGGTCATCTCTGCACAACTGAGCCTGGAGCTTCAGAAGGAGCTGGGCTGCGGGGGACCTCAGGGAGTCCCGCAGACCTTGCAGCAGTGTTAGTTTGATGACTGCTGTGCAGAGCTAAAAATACCCCAGCTATGGTTAGGAGTTCAGGATAACTAATACACCCAGTGGAAAGATTTGGAGCCATTCCAGGGCTAAACAACAGCTTCTTCACCAACAGCCAAAGACTTGTGGATGCAAAAATAACTAGAAACTGAAAAACTTGAGCTGGAGCAAGCGATTTTCAAACTGAACCCAAAAAAAACTTTCTAGTACTGAAGATGACCGTGGAAAATTGTCAGCACTTTGGTTGTTTTAACAACAGGGTACACAAACCTCTGGATTTAGGCTGGATACTGCCTCTGGGCAGAAGTTGGGAGAGCTAGTATTTACAGAGAATGCCTTCATTATGAAGGTGAAATCAAATTACACTGATAATATCTTATCCCAGTGGCCTGGATCAACAGCATACGTGCAAGAATCAGAGGGAAACACCATGATGGGAGGTATACGCTTGATGTCTCAAAAAGTGGGGAGAAACACCCAAGAACAGACCAAGAGTGACTGTGGGTGCTGGGAGGAATGCTGTGGAATGAGTCAGCTTCCAGCCACACTGAGGTTGGGGAATAGAGGGCAAGCAAGGGTTTCAGACATCTGTCTACAGACCCCAAACACAGCTGGGGAAGGAGCAGAGGGAGTGGTCCCCTGAGCACATCTGTGCCATGGTGGCAGAGGACACCCAGGCTCACATCTCAGCTCTTTCTGCCTGGGGTTTCACCCCACGCTGTGCATTTCCCCACTGCTCTGCCCTCAGTACTGTTCCACGCTGAAGCAGACACTCAATTGTTCATCTGGCTGGAGATGGTGAGAGTGAGCCCAGCTCTCCACACCTCAGGTGCTTGGCTCAGGCTGTGCATGCCAGTCCTGGCCCCAGTGAACACTGAAGTACTCAGTGCCTTGCTAAGAGAGCTTGAGAGAGCCCAGCCTCGGGTCTCTGACACCCAGCAGGCTTGAGAGAACACCCAAGGTCCCCCAGGACGCTCATGGCAAGGCAGGGGCTGGAAGGGGTGCCCGGCTGCATGCTCCACCACAGATGTAGCCAGGGAAAGGGGGACTCACAGGGCATGGGACATTGGTGCTGTTCAGCCGTCGCATTCCTG
>NW_008237239.1:18340466-18341968 GCF_000691975.1 Corvus brachyrhynchos | reverse complement strand
GTCACATTCCTGCATGCAAGGGCTTCGGTTTGGAGAAGGTCCTTGGGGAGTTTAATGAGCCGATGATCCCAGGTGGACTGAGGCAGGGATGGATCCCAAACCTTCATGCCTTTGCCTGGAGGCGTCATGGCCATCATGGGTTTTCCCAGCCCAGGTCCTGCTCGAAGTGGGGAGCCCTGCCCTGCCCCAAAAGAAAACACAAAAGAGCCTCCAAGTTCTCATGAGTGCCAAAAAGTATTTGTGCCTATTTCAGGTCCCTCTGCAGAAGCTGTGTTATCATAATTAACTGAAATGTTTCTCCATGGGCATATTTCCCCTCTTCTCCCACCACACCAGCCCTCATGAAACAGTCACTTATTCTCCCCTTGCTGTTGTGTTGAGATGTACCAGGCTGCGGGCAGGACCTGCTGCCCTCCCCAGCCTGGCCTCAATAGCACGGCTTGTTCTCCGTGCAGGGGTGATGATCCAGTGGCAGCTGATGTAAATCCCAGGAACACCACTGAGAGCAGCCCCAGGGGCCACCTCCTGAGAAGATCTGGCCACTGAAATACAATAACGTTGATGTGCCAAGCCAGGAGGCTGGAAGATCCCAACAGCCTGTGCTGTGATGGTGAATTATCACTCCCTCACAGACACTTTTTTAATAGATTCCTTTCTTACTCCACAGCCAGTGCAGAAGCTTGGTTGTGCACCACAACATGGCCAAGGAGAATGCAGGGTTTTTTTTGTGAGCTTGGCTGAAGATGTGGAGGCATGGGAGACATATTCCCACGCAAGACGAGACCTTTCGTCTGTTTTGGGATAAAAAGTATAGCCAATGCCACCTGTGTGTTACAGAGTAGGCAGCAAACCTCTGCTTTGTCAGACCAACCCTCTTTGCCAATGCTCACACTCCTGCTTGGGTGGGTGTCAGGGGGGTTGGCTGGTTTTGGATGCACGTTCCCGGGAAGATGGGCCTGACATAATTCTCATGTTCTTACTGCAGACTGGCAGAGTGCAGCATCTCCTGAAGATGCTCTAGCTCTTCTCCAGTGGTTCAGCCTAGCAGTTGGCTCTGATGTGAAGGGAGTTCCTTCCAACCCTTACTTTTTAATTTCCAAGGTACTGTAGCATCCAAATCATCTCCAGATAGCAAACTCTCTCTGGTGCGAACAGGTACTTGAGTGATAAATCTTGCCATGGGAAGTCACAAGCAGGCCAGGAGACACACAGAAGGCATGTGCCAAGAGGACAGCCACCATTCTGGGTGGCATTGGCTTTCTCCCTGTCCTGGGACCTGCAAGCTGATGGGTGATGGACCAGTCCCAGCGCTGTTTGACCACACAGCGTTTGCAGACCCTGAAAAAAGGCTCCCGCTGGGGGCCAGGCATCTTTCAGGTCCAATCTGCTCCATGCTGCCCACACTCACTTGAGGAGGGTCCCCAGCGTGGAGCAGCACCCCCGCCGCTGGCTGGGAGCTCCCCGGGTTCCCCACGCACCCTCTCCCCGCCGTGCCCCCCGGG
>NW_008237239.1:18336578-18339418 GCF_000691975.1 Corvus brachyrhynchos | reverse complement strand
GATCTGAGCCCCAGGCAGGAGCTGATGAGGACCGGCAGTGAAATGCCTCTTCGGGCCAGGGAGGGGAGAGAAAATTTGTAATAGCCGCCGCGCAGATTAGTCAAGCTGCAGCTGTGTTGTGGTGCTCTTACACTCTTCTCCTATATATACGTGTATTTTCTGCCTGTTTTTTCACTCCTGGGCTCTGGAAGGGAGCTGGCAGCACTGCTGGCAAGCACAAGCCAGCTGGCTGCTGCTGCCAGAGCTAATGGAGCACTAAGACACGTTCAATTAAGTTGAGCTATAACTGTTGATGACGGGCTGATCTGGAGTTGCTGCGTGGAGTAGCACATGCTGCTGGGAGGCTGGAAGTGCACAGTCACTTACACAGAAAATGTATTTAAACAGAGGCTGCTGCCAACGTGGGCAGGATCTGCACGTGGCGTGCAGGCTTTTCTCGTTTGTTTTTAATTTTTGTCTCTCTCTATTGCAACAGGGCAGAGAGAAAATCTCCAGGAGAAGTATCTGGTGATTGTTTTTTTTATCTGCTGGCAGTGCTGTTGCCTTCTCCTGCTGCTGGTCTGCCCTGCTGTTCACAGGATCAGGCCTCCCAGTTCCCTCGTCCTTGCCCTTTCCCTCCTTTTTTTTTAACCTGCTTGGATATGTAGAGGAAAGGATGCTGCAGGTGCTTCACAGGCAGGCATTGCTGTGGATTATGCAGAGCCCAGTTCTCTCTTTCTCTGTCCCCCATCACCTCTCCTGCATTGCTCTCACGTGAGATGCCACCTTGACACCATGGCAAAGTGGAAGCCTTGGACTGCAGGGGGGGGCAGTGTCCTGCTTGCAAAGAGCATCTTTTCCTATCTGCAGCACCTATCAACACCAGGAGGAGATAACACATATTTTCCTTTGGCTGTGACAAGAAACAAGATTTCTGTGGTTACTGCACAGTCTGTCTCTTCCTTTGCTCCTGCCCACCTGTTGCATGGCCTGGGTGATTTAAACCAGGGTTGGTGGAGGGCTGGGTCTTAAAGATGCTGAATTCCCTTGGATTTCATGTATGGTCACAGAGGGGAGGACAGGCTGAACAGGTGGCAGAGTTCCAGCCTGGCTTTTGACACAGCTGTCAGTGACAAATGTGACCACAAGACACTGAGCATGGCCCTGGTGCTGTCATGTCACGTGTCTGGGGTTAGTTCGTCCTGGAAATTGTTTAGTGCTGAAAAACCAGCAAGGCTGGGTGCTTTTCTGGTTCTGCTTCCTTAGGGCAAGTTGGACTTTTGCTCAGGTCAAACAGAGGTGGCTGCACGTGCAGGGAGGTGAGGGAGGTCAGGTCTCTTGGGCTGTTATCTGGGATTTTGGGAAGTGTGATGGATAACAAGGAAAAGCCACATGAGTGGAAGAGTCAGAGCACAGCATTTCAGCCAGCTCCTTTACATGAGAAGGCCAAGTGGACCAGTTGTCCATCTTATTCCTGTTCTGGTGATGGGGAAAAGCTTTACCTGGACAAGCTGTTTTGGGGAAGGAGCCTGTGTATGGAGATATTTGATGATTTCTGCTGTTTTGGATGGGAGAGGAGGATGCTCCAGAAATTTCATGGAAGTAAATGTGCTCAGTGTTGGATGTGAACTTGATTTTTTGAGCATGGATTCTGATAACTGCTGGTGTCCACCCATCTTTTGGGCACACAACCCTGTCCCAAACAGATGGAAAAATGCCATTGTAGGAGTGAAGTCCTGTGGAGGACCAGAAGCTATGGAAGGGAGGATCCTGAAGTCTTTGAGCCTCTTCAGAGTGTGGCTGTCAGGCTGAACATGTGAGACTCCCCTTGGTGCTCTGTTTTGCCATGTCCCGGCTAAGGCTTTGTGCAGGTGGGAAGCGTAGAGGGCTTTCCTGCCAAAGGGCACATGTGCTTGCGAGGGGGATGGCGTCTTGCTGTGCAAGTCCAGGAGCAAACTTCCAGCCCTTGGAAGGGCAAAGGTGGCAAGGTGAGGAAATGTCAAAGCAGAGCTTCTCTCCTGGGCGCTAACACCGCAGCATAAATGCTTCTGGCATCTCTGCACCAGGAAGTTCCTGTAGGAAGACTTTTCCTTATCCCCCAAATGCCAAGGCCAGCCTGCCTTGATTTAAGTGTGTGTGGCTGGCTGTGCACAGTTGGACAGATGGGCTCTTCCCTGAACAGGTTGTTGGGCTGCTTGTGCCAAGTCCCGACCGCAGGAGGAGCCCTACAGGTAGAACTCGCTCCTCGCAGTCAGCACCGGGGCTGCGGGGCACGAGCGAGCTTTGAGGCAGGACCAAGGTTTGCCACGAGAGTCCTGGCTGGCACCTCTCGCTCCTTCCTGTGGATTTTCTCCCAGCACGTCTGTCCTTGGGAACAGCTCTCCCCTGGTTGAGCAGTGGGAGCTTGGATGTCCTCTGTGAGCATCTCAGCTGCTTGCAGGAGCTCTGACTGCTGCCGTGGCTCTTTTGCAGGTCCACAGCTCCTCAGTGCTCTGGCTGCTTTGTTCCTGTATTGCTTTTGGTCTGGAGGGGGTTGTTGGGGTGCTTTTGTTTCGCTAGGAAGGACTTTAGTGCTCATTTACGTCCTTATCTCACCCTGGCTGTAAAGCCGGGCAGGAGGCAAGGTACAGGCAACTTTTACTGCAGCCCGTGGGGCTGGGTGAGGCTCTCTTCGAGGGAGAGAGGGTATGGGGCTCTGTAAGGGCTTCTGGGGGACAGTCTTGTGGGGTGAGGTGTGGGGCAGGCACAGGGATCTGGTGCCGTGATGCCACATCCAGCACTGCCAGCTCGCCCACCTCACACCCCTGCCTCTGTCCTCTCATCCGTCCTCCATAGTGGAGGCCAGGCGTGTTTTTCCCCTT